>NC_090655.1:37918977-38118977 GCF_040937935.1 Hyperolius riggenbachi | reverse complement strand
TCTCAGTATAGGTTAGATTAGGTAGGTGCCCCCTAGTATAGGCTAGATTAGACAGGTGCCCCCCAGAATAGGTTAGATTAGGTAGCTGCCCCCCAGTATAGGTTAGATAAGGTAGCTGCCCCCCCAGTATAGGTTAGGTAGGTGCCCCCCAGTATAGGTTAGGTAGGTGCCCCCCAGTATAGGTTAGATAGGTAGCTGCCCCCCAGTATAGGTTAGATTAGGTAGCTGCCCCCCAGTATAGGTTAGATTAGGTAGCTGCCCCCCAGTGTAGGTTAGATAGGTAGCTGCCCCCCCCAGTGTTGGTTATATTAGGTAGCTGCCCCCCAGTGTAGGTTAGATAGGTAGCTGCCCCCCAGTGTAGGTTAGATAGGTAGCTGCCCCCCAGCGTAGGTTAGATAGGTAGCTGCCCCCCAGCGTAGGTTAGATTAGGTAGCTGCCCCCAGTATAGGTTAGATAGGTAGCTGTCCCCCAGCGTAGGTTAGATTAGGTAGCTGCCCCCAGTATAGGTTAGATAGGTAGCTGCCCCCCAGTGTAGGTTAGATTAGGTAGGTGCCCCCCAGTGTAGGTTAGATTAGCAGCTGCCCCCCAGCGTAGGTTAGATTAGGTAGGTGCCCCCAGAATAGGTTAGATAGGTAGCTGCCCCCAGTATAGGTTAGATTAGGTAGCTGCCCCCAGTATAGGTTAGATAGGTAGCTGCCCCCCAGCGTAGGTTAGATTAGGTAGGTGCCCCCCAGTGTAGGTTAGATAGGTAGCTGCCCCCCAGCGTAGGTTAGATTAGGTAGCTGCCCCCAGTATAGGTTAGATAGGTAGCTGTCCCCCAGCGTAGGTTAGATTAGGTAGCTGCCCCCAGTATAGGTTAGATAGGTAGCTGCCCCCCCAGTGTAGGTTAGATTAGGTAGGTGCCCCCCAGTGTAGGTTAGATAGGTAGGTGCCCCCCAGCGTAGGTTAGATTAGCAGCTGCCCCCCAGCGTAGGTTAGATTAGGTAGGTGCCCCCAGAATAGGTTAGATAGGTAGCTGCCCCCAGTATAGGTTAGATTAGGTAGCTGCCCCCAGTATAGGTTAAATAGGTAGCTGCCCCCCAGCGTAGGTTAGATTAGGTAGGTGCCCCCCAGCGTAGGTTAGATTAGGTAGGTGCCCCCAGAATAGGTTAGATAGGTAGATGCCCCCAATAATGGAGGGGGGAGCCGCAGGGAGGGCAGCCCGACCTCTCCCTCCCTCTCCTCTCCCGGGCGCCCTCCATGCTCCCCCCTCAGATGCAGAGTCTGTGAGCAGCAGGGAAGCGCTGTTTACAACTCACCGGCTGCCTGGCTCCAAGCGCTGCTCTCTCGCCGCTGGTCTCCTCTCTCTCTCTGTATACGTACTGATACACGCTGCTTCCTGTAGCCGGAAGCAGCGTGTATCAGTACGTATACAGAGAGAGAGAGGAGACCAGCGGCGAGAGAGCAGCGCTTGGAGCCAGGCAGCCGGTGAGTTGTAAACAGCGCTTCCCTGCTGCTCACAGACTCTGCATCTGAGGGGGGAGCATGGAGGGCGCCCGGGAGAGGAGAGGGAGGGAGAGGTCGGGCTGCCCTCCCCGCGGCTCCGGCTCCCCCCTCCATTATAGCGCCCCCCTCCCAACAGCGCCCCGGGCGGCGGCACGCTCCGCACGGGGCAAGAAACGGGGCTGTAAAGCGCCAACATATTACGCAGCGCTGAACATTAATTTAGGTTACAGACAATATTTAGGGGTGACATACAGCAATATGACAATACAGGATACAAGAAAACCAGATCACACACCATAGTATGAGTACCAGGTAATGCTTAGTCAGTCACTGGATGGAGCATGGAGATTAGGCAAGTTAGGTTCACTCAGATGCATATCATGGGTTCACAGTAATGGAGGTGCATGATCAGGTAGGACACAAAAGGAGGAGGACCCTGCCCAAAGGCTTACAATCTAGAGGGAGAGGTAAGGACACGAATGGTAGGGGACCAGAGTTCAGCTGTAGGTTTAGAGCACTTGTGAGGGGTAGTAGGCCAGAGTGAAAAGGTGAGTTTTGAGGGCTTTCTTGAAGATGTTGAAGGAGGGGGCTGCCCTAATGGGTGGAGGTAGGGAGTTCCATAGTGTTGGAGCAGCTCTTGAGATGTCCTGGAGGCGTGCATGGGACTGGGTGATGCGGGGGGTGGTTAGGCGAAGTTCATTGGAAGAGCGGAGTGAGCGGCTAGGTGTGTACCTCTGAGTAAGATCGGAAATGTAGGTTGGACAGGTTTTGTGGACAGATTTGTAGGTCAGGCACAGTATCTTGAATCTGATTCTGGACTGGATAGGAAGCCAGTGGAGGGATTCTAGGAGGGGATCTGCCGTGGTGGAGCGATGGGAGCAATGGATAATTCTGGCTGCCGCATTCATGATGGACTGCAGTGGGGCTGTTCGGGTCATAGGGAGACCAGAAAGCAGGGCATTGCAGTAGTCAAGGCGGGAAATTATGAGGGCATGGATGAGGAGTTTGGTAGTGGCAGAGGTCAGGAAAGGGCGAATCTTACAGATGTTACGAAGGTGGAAGTTGCAGGACTTTGTGAGGTTTTGGATGTGGGAAGTGAAGGAGAGTGCGGAGTCCAGGGTGACACCCAGACAGCGGGCTTGAGAGGTAGGGCGAATGGTAGTGTGGTTAACAGTGACATGCACATCTGGGAGGTTCGTGGATGGCCGGGGTGGGAAGATCATAAATTCCGTTTTGTCTAGATTTAGTTTCAGGAACCTAGTGGACATCCAGGAGGAGATGGCTGATAGGCAGGAGGAGACCTTGTCCATGGTAGTGGTGGATATGTCAGGGGTGTGGAGGTAGATCTGGGTGTCATCTGCATACAGATGATAGTTGAAACCCATGGAGGAGATAACCTTGCCAATGGAGGATGTGTATAGGGTGAACAGTAGGGGGCCAAGGACCGAACCTTGGGGGACTCCCACCGAGAGGTGGTTGGGGGTGGACGAGGACTCGTTGAAGGCAGTCGTGAAGGTTCGGTTGGAGAGGTAGGATGAAAGCCAGGACAGGGCGAGATCGTGAATGCCCAAGGACTGGAGGGACTGTAGGAGTAGGGGATGATCTACTGTGTCAAAAGCTGCTGACAGGTCAAGGAGGAGGAGAATGGAGTATTTACCTTCAGCTTTAGCTAAGGCAAGGTCGTTGACCACTTTGGTGAGAGCAGTTTCGGTTGAGTGGGCAGGCCGAAATCCAGATTGGAGTGGGTCTAGCAGTAAGTTGGCATTGAGGTACTGGGTCAGGCGTTTGTGAACCAGACGCTCAAGGAGTTTTGAGGCAAAGGGGAGAGGGGGAGATAGGACGGTAGTTGGAGGGTAGCGAGGGGTCGAGTGAGGGTTTTTGTTGACTTCATCACTGGATCACAACGCTATTGTTGACTTCATCACTGGATTACTCTGGAGCATCCAGAGTCTTAAACATTGGCTTTCCAACTGTGTAACTGAATAGTGAACATTTAAAGTGCACCTGACCTGACATGTAAAACAGATGTGTAGGCCAGTATCGCCATATAATTATTCTTAAATGGTAAAAAGACCTGATGTCCGGATAGCTTATCGCAACAGGCCACCGTTTTGCCTCTGCATCCTTAACCACTTCACCACTGAGGGGTTTTACCCCTTGAGCACCAGAGCAATTTTCACCTTTCAGCGCTCCTTCCATTCATTCGTCTATAACTTTATTATTACTTATCACAATGAAATGAACTATATCTTGTTTTTTTTCGCCACCAATTAGGCTTTCTTTAGGTGGGACATTATGCCAATAATTATTTTATTCTATATGTGTTTTAATGGGAAAATAGGAAAAAATGTGGGAAAAAAATATTATTTTTCAGTTTTCGGCCATTATAGTTTTTTTAAATAATGCACGCTACTGTAATTAAAACCCATGAAATGTATTTGCCCATTTGTCCCGGTTATAAAACCGTTTAAATTATGTCCCTATCACAATGTTTGGCACCAAGATTTTATTTGGAAATAAAGGTGCATTTTTTCAGTTTTGCATCCATCCCCAATTACAAGCCCGTAGTTTATAAAGTAACTGTAATGATCCGCTCAGCTGGCTGCACAGGCAGCCAGCTGTTTGACCATTCCTTATGTCTGAGAGATGCAGGTCTCTGGAAAAGAGACCTGGCTTCATCTTGCAACTTTCAGAGTTGCTTTGCTGAGAGATTTGCATACATGCAAATTGCTCAGCTGTCTCGTTTGAGGGCTGGCAGTATAAAAGCCTGCTGCTGACCAGAAGGCTTCGCTGGTCATAACGGTTTGTAACACACTCCTGGAGTGTCAGCCTTCTCTGTTGGCTTGTTAGCTAACTTAGAGTAATTCTGGGGGCTGTATTAGACACCCCTCTAGTTCAATCAGGTTGTATATTTGTATTGCCTGTTCTGTCTGTCTGTTGGGTGCTAACCAGAGCAGCGGTTGCTACTGGTAGCTCCTTCTGTTTCTATACTTGGATCGCACTTGCTCTGGCCGAAAGAGCAGTGGATCCTGCTAGCTCTGTTGCTTTACTTGGATCGCACTTGCTCTGGCGGAAAGAGCAGTGGCTCCTGCTAGCTCTGTTACTTTACTTGGATCGCACTTGCTCTGGCGGAAAGAGCAGTGGATCCTGGTAGCTCTGTTGCTTTACTTGGATCACACTCGCTCTGGCGGAAAGAGCAGTGGATCCTGCTAACTCTGTTTCCCTATTTAGATCGCACTCGCTCTGGCGGAAGAGCGGTGGATCGTATCAGAATCAATTTATTTTCGCCAAGTAAGTTTGCACCTACAAGGAATTTGTCTTGGCAGTTGCTTAACAAACACAAACAAAAACAATACAAGGACAGACAGTGTGAATATTACAAGTTAAGGACATTATAAGTATAGTTGCAGTAAGCAATGTGAGAATTGTTCATGTTTAGTTCTGTGCTGATTACTTTCAGTCCTAGCAGCTCTAACGTGGTTCAGCATTAAGTATGGCTACCGCTTGAGGAAAAGAACTGTTCCTGTGTCTAGAGGTAGCGATTGACCGGAATCTTACTCCTGAAGGCATGCGCTGGAAGATGGAGTGAGCTGGGTAAGAGGGGTCAGAGGCAATTTTGGATGCTCTCTTTCTGCACCTGCTAGTGTAAAGATCCTGCAGGGAAGGTAAGCTACAGCCAATTATCCTTTCCGCTGATCGGATGATGCGCTGCAGCCTCCCCTTTTCTAATGCTGAGCAGGAGCTGAACCATACAGTCATGGATGATGTTATGGTGGATTCGATGATTGCAGTGTAGAACTGCACCATTAGATTTTGAGGTAGGCCAAACTTTTTCAGCTGCCGCAGATGGTACATTCTCTGTTGTGCTTTCTTGACAATAGTGGCGGTGTTGTTGTCCCATTTTAAGTCGTTTGAGATCGTGGACCCAAGAAACTTGAATGACTCTACTTGGGTTATTGTGGATCCATTTATGGTTAAGGGGAGGTGCTGGGGGGGGAGATCTCCTAAAGTCTATTATCATCTCATGGTTTTGAGAGCATTTAGTTCCAAGTTGTTGCTGCTGCACCAGGAGGAAAGCTGTCCCACCACATGCCTGTATGCAGACTCATCCCCGTTTTGAATGAGACCAACAACTGTTGTGTCGTCTGCAAACTTCAGAACCTTAACAGATGGATCTGTGGAGATGCAGTCATTGGTGTAAAGTGAGTACAGCAGTGGGGAAAGCACACAGCCCTGGGGTGCACCAGTACTGACTGTCAGAGAGCTTGATGTGAGTTTACCAAGTCTAACACGCTGTCTTCTGTCGGTTAAGAAGTCGGTTATCCATTTGCAGAGGGATTCAGGTATGTGTAGCTGGGAGAGCTTGCTGTGCAGCAGTGATGGAATTATGGTATTAAATGCAGAGCTGAAATCTATAAATAAAATCCTGGTGTAGGTTTCTGGGATATCTAAATGCTGTTGTACATAATGCATACACATGTTCACGGCATCGTCTGCGGATCTGTTAGGCCTGTAGGCAAATTGCAAAGAGTCCAGCAGGGGATCTGTGATGGATTTCAGATAAGTCATTATTAGTTTTTCAAATGCTTTCATGACCAGTGATGTCAGGGCAACAGGCCTGTAATCATTTAAACATGTAGGTTTTTGTTTTTTTTTAATTGGTACAATAGTTGCGCTTTTAAAACAGTATCTCTCTCTTATTCCTGTTTTCGTTTATCTGTCTTGTCTGATACGAACGCTTGCTGGAGGCTCGGTGAGGTAACCGTTAAGCAAGCGCTCGCATCCTCGTTTCGTGTTTGTCTGTCGGTGGTTAGTTAGGCGTGCTTGTCTCTGTTGTGCTTAACATGCGGAGATCGCGCTGTAAACGCAGTCGCTGTTGCGAATGAGTGCGGTGTTTATGTTTAGTTTGTCATTTTCCTTATCTTCTCATTGTATGATTTGCTGTGCCTTTGCTACTCTCGTGCTCTGCCTTGCTGTAGCCTTGTGTCACCTCTGGCAATCGCCTCTCTTGCGATTGCGTTCCTACTTCGTATCTGCTGTTGTGTGCGCACCGTCGCGGGTTGGCGACTAGATTGGTGAACAAACATACATTCTGTCCCTGTGCTCATTCTCATTCGCAATCGCTTCCCTTGCGATTGCGTTCTCACTTCGTTTCCTTTGTTGTGTGTCCACCGTCGCAGGTTGGCGACTAGATTGGTGGACATACATAAAATCCTCCTCTGTGCTTATTCTGTCTTGTGTCGCTGTTGGCAATCGCCATCTCTTGCAATTGTCTTCTCACCTGATTTTCATGGTTGTGTGTTCATCGTCGCTGGGTGGCGACTAGATTGGTGGACACACATACACTCTGTCGCTTTACTCTCTCTCTTTAAGGGCTATCTTGCCCTGCGTTCTTCCCTTCATACAATTCCTGTCTGGCATCTGTGGCAGGGCAGAGGATCTGTTCCTCTGCACTCCACAGCTCCATCTGCCGACAGGAATCTCCCTCTACAGGTGCGTTGCACCTTTTGCTGGGTTCTCTCAAATTATACGCTTGTGGAGGATTTCCGCAGTGTCAGCGCACATCCTGTGCGCTGACCACGGAGAGAATTCCACAATCATTACAGTAACAGTGTTATACCCTCTTGACATAAATATTTAAAAAGTTCAGTCCCTAAGGTAACTATGTGTTTTTTTTTATTATTGTATTTTTTTTTTTTTTTATTACAAAAAAAAAATATTGGGGAGTGTGGGAGGTAATGAGTTAATTTATTGTGTAAAACGAATGTATTTGTAAATGTAAAATGCTTCAGGGTGTAGTTTTACTATATGGCTCAAGATGGCCACAGTGAGTTTGTGTTCCTGCGACCTGTAAGCGTCCGGAAGGTGGCTTACAGGAAGCACTACGAGGCTGGGAAAATCACAATGATCGCGCTGTTTCTCATAGAAGCAGCAGATCATTGCGGGGGCTTAGATCAATGAACGGGAATGGATTTTCACATTCATTGATCTCCGGGCAAGCGGGCGGCGGCGTGCACGACCGGCAGGAGCGCACGCACGAGCGCGGGAGTGCGGACATCGGTAGTAGCGTGGGCGGTACGGATTTCTCCATCCCTTGGTTTTTTAGGGGGGGGAAAAGGGACGGAGAAATTCGTACCGCAGGGGGTAAAGTGGTTAAAGTGTCTCTGTAGTAAAAACAAAATCCCCCTACGGGGGACTCCCCTTGGGAGGGAGAAGACGCTGGATCCTTGAGAGTCTTTCCCCATCCTCCCCCATCACTGGGACCAGAAAAATCACTTGTCCATGCTTTTTGACTGCTCACGCAAAGTTTGCTTTAAAAACATAAACCTCACCCTCACATAGAATAGAATCAGTACTTAAAAACTCACTTCCACTGCTTGAAAATACTGCCAAAGTGAGCCGCGCTTGACAAAAGTTCATCTGAAAGACTGTTTTGCAGAATTTATTAGGAAGGACACATGTGGAGACATCGCTACACAGCGCTTAGCTCCATAAGTATGGAAGAAGTGCACTGACACTTAGCTTGAGATGCATAACAGCCCAACACATAACAGCAATCTCCAGACTGACAGAAACACCGCTGATCATCATCCCCCAATACTGTCTGCTAGGAACACACACATCTCGGAGGGAAGATTGCTGTCTCCACACTGCATAAGATTTTGTGCCGATTTTCGCTTTAAAGAAACTCAATCAATATTATATACCAACGCCTCTGTTCTATAATTATTTGTGTACCATCAATAAAACTAACTATACATGCTTAAACTACACCAAGACTATAAAATGTACTAAAGATTTGTCTGACGGGGACAAAAAAAATATACCACGGTAAATGTCTCCTGGAGCGCATCCTGAAAGATAGCGGGGCTGATGGTCTGTTAAATAATGTACGCACATCTGTTGGCGGGGAACGGCACAGTCTCTCTTCTGATAAATAAATGAGTGTTATTGTTATTGAAGAATGGTAATCGCCGATCATTATTTTTAGAGGTTTTATAAATATTTACTGCTCTGAACGCTGTATTGTGCGTGCGCGCATCAAAAAGTTTACTCTTCAATGATTCGCCCAATTAGTACAAATGTTTGTAACATTCTGCGCAGTCGACTAACTCTTCCGCTGCTGGGATATTCCTGTTACTTTGGAGATAAAGAAGGTGCTTTTTACATCATCCATACAAGCTAATAAAGAGAGGACCATGTAACTAAGTGTCCTTTTCTTCTGGCCACGTTTTAGTTCAGGGCCCGTTTCCACTTCTGCCGCATACGTCAGCAAGACGCGCGGCGGAACTTCCGGGTCTGCGGGTACGCAGATGAATCCCATCAGCCGTGCCATGCACGTCTATGGGATTCGCAGCCTCCGGCAAAACTTTGGATGGAAAAGCCGGCCGAATCACTAGCGCAAGTGATTCGGCCGGCGGCTCTATTACTCCCTATGGCAGAGTTTCCCCGCGTGATTTGCCTGCTGGGAAACTCTGCAGATTCAGAGCGGAAACCGCGCAAGTGGAAACGGGCCCTCAAATATGGGATTGCAGGCACTTTCCAGATCACAGATACTGTACATTGTTTTTATCATTGTAATCGCAGTATTTAATGTTCCACTAATGTGGAATGGAAATGTGCAGTGAATAAATTACTTCCTCAAGTGGAAGGTATTTTTATTCTGCGGTAATTGGAAATCAGTAATTGGAAACTCAGATTTCAACGGGAAATTGTGAAGACACTTTTCGGAAAGCGAAAATGCATCAGAATCAGAAATTGGCATTTCTGTCCATCCCTAGTCATGGGATGGACAATTCTGAGTGCAGGATTAGAATTGACATATTGCATACCAGAGGTTTGTTTTACATAAAAGTGGCGTCATTGAGGTACTCAAATCTAATTCTCCTTGGCCAAAAGGCACTTTTTGTGGTTTTTATTGCCCCAATGAATTGGGAAAAGCTTGTGAAACATGTTGTCGGACCCCGTTTTCTGCAATAAACTCTTGAAAACTCAATGTGCTGCTTTGAAACCTACTTGAGAGGTAAACCAACCACACCATTCCTTTTTAAACTTTTTTACACTATTTTATACTTAACCACTTGAGGACCGCGGTGTTAAACTCCCCTAAAGACCAGGCAATTTTTCTTCAATTGGGCCACTGTAGCTTTAAAGGGACCTTGAGCAGTGCCAGAAATTAAAAGATTACACTTACCTGGGGCTTTTTCCAGCCCACCGTAGGACGCGAGGTCCCCCGGTGTCCTCCTGGCTCCTCTCCGTATGCCTCTGCCAGCTCCTGTTACCGGCGACACCCAGGCCAGCTCTTCCTGGTTCCTGACGCTCGTCGCCATCACGCTGGCCAGTTCGCGTCATCAAGGCGGCCGGAGTGACAGGTCTGCGCATGCTACAATTTCCGCGCATGTGCAGACCTGTCACACCGGCCACCATGATCACGTGAAGCGGCCGGCATGATGACTGCAAGCGTCAGGAACCAGAAGGAGCCAGCAGAGGCATACGGAGAGGAGCCAGGAGGACACCGGGAGACCTCGCCGTCTACGGCGGGCTGGAAAAGCCGCAGGTAAGTATAATCTCTTAAATTTCTGGCACTGCTCAGGGTCCCTGCAGGGCTGCACAACTCCGCACACAAGTGATTCCCCCCCCCCTTTCCCCCTTTTCTCTCCAGAGCTTTCTGTTGGTGGGGTCTGATCGTCCGCCAGCTGTTTATTTTTTTAATAAATATTTTTCAAATGTATTTTTAAATAAATGTACTGTGTTTTTTTTCCCTGGTCCCTCCCTCCTTCTGCCTGCCTATCACAGCGATTGGCTGTGATAGGTTTCAGCCTATCTCCGCCGATCGTTTGTGTTCCCCGGGGGACAGTTGTGTCACATGGCTGTGCTCAGTACAGCGCTGCTTTGGATTGCGCTGCACAGCCTAATTAGACGGCGCTTTCACCATCTAATAGTCTCCAAGCGGCTGAAGGTGGAGCTACACCTTCCAAGCGGAGATGCGCACGCATCGTCGCGCGCGATCTCCTGTTAGCCCCATAGAAGGCCGTTCATGCCAATTGGCGTGGAGCGGTCCCGGGGCCTGCCTGCGGCGTTCACGCCAATTGGTGTGGAGTGGTCGGCAAAAGGTTAAAGGACAACTCTTGATTGACAGGTTTTTTAAACTGGGATGGGAATAGCTTGTCTAGGTGTTTCTTAGCACTGCTGCTTATCTCCCCCTACTTATCTCTCCCTTTAATGTTATCAAATTCCCTTCAAGAGGGTTGTCAGACCAGGGAGGACCAGTGAATCATGAGGGAAGGGGGGAATCCCTTTCTCTACATCTGTTAATCCTGTGTGTACTTCATATCTTTAGCAGATGACAGGTCTCACTAGCTTCAACTGCAGCTGTAGTTTTATCTCTCTAAATAAGCTTTTGAGGGTTGGCTGTCTGAGGAGAATAATGCACTGACATGTGCAGAGCTAGCAGGCTAAAATGTGTCTATCTGCAGAATAAATAAGCATTCTCTTTTGTGTGGGAAACCTTACCTGACACCAAGGCAGGATTTTCATACTAAAGTTTTTTTTGTTTTTTTTTTTGCCGTACTTTGTAGTTTTCTGAGAGATGCAGAGACCAGCACTGGTTGTACTGTCACTTTTCTCACAATGCAGCTAAAACCTACACACAATGAATTATTACAGCTTTTGCCTCAATTCTGAAAATCAATATCCATATACTGAAGAATTCTTGAGCCCTTTACTATTAGGATTTGAAAAATAAGAAACTATCATTACGTACCTTCATTATGGACGATTGGATCCTCAAGCTGCAGGTAACACTCCCATTTAATATACTTGTAACAAAAATTAACCAGGCAGTAATTAGAGAGAGGATTATCGCCAACACAGAAAATACCCACGACAGCATTTTGGGGAGCTGGGAACCCGCCATGGATATACTAACGCTCTTCTCTTAGAAAGTCTCCGCATTTATTCTACATCGTAAAATTATAATGACCCACCTGACAAATAGCTTCTGATCGTAATGATTAGGTGCTAAAACAGCCTTAAAACGACTGTAAGTAAAATTATATGCTGCAGTTAAAACGTTACATATCACCACTGACCGAATGTGATGTTGGAACTCTTTCCTTTCATTATTGCTCAAGATCGTGTTTAGTTTCTACACAGGTTCACCCTGTTGTCAATGATACCATCATTGTAATTTTTCAAATGCTGTTACGATATACCATTTATCATGTGCCACCAAATTTTCAACAAAAACATTATTAAAGTGGACCTGAACTCTTGCACAGGACAGAAGGAAAATGGAGAGAAATGCAGCCTGTATGTATTTAGAGAGTTTAGCTTGTCTAATTCCCCCTCCTCTGGGACTAAATCACAACTGTAATTTGATCTCTCAGCTGTTCCAGCTGGCTGCCATGCCAGTGCAGCTTATATGTAAATAGAATGTTCACAGTATGTCTGCTTCCATGAATGCAGGGAGTAGACACACTAGATTTATTGCAGGATTTGTATCAGCTGTAACAAATACATTTTTTTAAAGGTTATTATGCTGTTGCTTATCTTTTAGAGCAGAAAGGAAGTTCTGAGTTCAAGTTCGCTTTAAAGTGAAAAAATGAACATAAAACTGATAAAAATCTGTTAAGAATGTATGGGTACCTGAGGCGACAAGCAACATGAGGCCTGATGAATGCAGCAGCGGTAAAGTTGGCGTGTGCAGGCAACACACTACAATTTTATGGGTACTCATGGCAGGAGGTACCCAACGTTCCCATAGCAACATGTGTGTTACCCATAACACATGTGCCAATAGGGTGACAAGCGCTGCCCCCCGCCATTGGTATCGGTAAAATTGCTAGTGATATTTTCAAACTTTTCAATAAAATGCTTCTTTTAAAAAAAAAAACAGCAAACAAGATAATACTTGAAATAGTTTTGATAGTACTTTTCCACACACTTTTTGGTATTTTTTCAATCACAAACTGTTGAAAATGTATTCTAAATAGAAGATGAAGAATTACCTCCTAGGAGAAAACTTGGGAGAAAAGGTTAGTTGCATCTGGGCCCAGCACTTTTTCTCCTGAGTTTTTTTTCTAGGTGATATTTTTAAATTTGTCAATAAAATTCCACTTTAAGCCACCAGAGAGCAAGAAAATATTCAAAATAATTTTGATAGTACCCTTTCACCTACTTTTCAGTACTTTTTAAGTTGATAAGTGCCAGTGTTAAGCTTGGAGGTGTATTCTTCACAGTCATGCAACACATAAGCTGACGTGAAGGAGGTACACACACTAGCACAAGGAATCAGGATATCCCCAGTTTAGTGGAAGAGAGGACTGACTCCAATAGGAGATTGTGGTGCACAGAGCCGGTGCAGATCCGAACAGCCACAAACAATACTTTCGTAATAACGTCTCAGCGCAAAGTAGCACTGAGCGCATAAACCAGGACTGAGGAGATCAGGACAGGTAGACAGAATGAACGCTTGCTTAACTAGCCACTACTTAGTGACAGCAAGCGTCCACAATAAAACAGACTGGAATGAGGCAGCCAATGCGTTTGCAGCAATGGCGTGCCTCACAAAGACAGGACAGGATAGTCAGGAAATAGGAAGATCAAGATAGATGAATGTAACACAGACAAATATACAATAAGTATGTTTTCCTAGCGTATTACAATTACAGCTATCAATGAAACTATTTGTAACGTCTGACTAACATATGTATATATCGGCAATGAACCGATATATGACATAAGCAGGAACACTGACTAGGACTGGAGCAATACAGGGAACAGGACTCAGAAGGATTCGCTATCTCTTCGCAGAGATGAACGCAATCCACAAACAGAACCAGGAGCAGGATACTAACTCAGCACGGGTGATCACGATACGCGCAAACTACCAAAACGTGCTGGAAGGCTGACTAACTGAACACAGGATATAAACAGTTCGTGTACGTATATATCAGCGACACTGATGTATCAACGTAACACGAATACAAGGAAAATAACAAAAACGTGCAAGTATGCGTATATATTGGCGATGAACCAATATATGACACAAGACAAGCAGAGAACAACTTCTAGAACAAGAGCAGAACTAGGAGGACTCGCTGACCCCTTCGCAGGAGTCAACGCAGTCCACACGGACTAGGAACGAGGTGGGGCACGAGCAGAGTAACAGACAGAATCTGAGACTATGGTAGCCCATGGAGCATTGCAGGAAGCAGTTCTTTATACTGAGGTCATCCAATGGGAGCAGACCTGCAGATTCCCACACAAGTGAATGGTAATTAATCACAGGCTGACAGCAGGAAAAGGCAGACAATGATATGCAGCCTGCAGGAAAGGGATTGCCACTCAATTGCAGCAGACAATGTTTGTTTACACAAAAGCATATTAAACTGTCATTAACTTCAGAGCGACTGCAGATGGAATCGACAGCAACTAGTTTAAGTGCAAACCAAACTATGCAAGCAAATGCATGTAATGACATCAGAACTGCTTGGGTTGCAATACCACTGCAGCCAGCAGTAAACGCTGCAGAAACGATCGTAACAGCCAGAAAGTTATTTTAAATAGGAAATTAAAAGTTATCTCCTAGGAGAAATCTCAGGAGAAAAACGTAATTGTATATACGCAATCTTAAAGAGAACCCGAGGTGTGTTTAAAGAATGTTATCTGCATACAGAGGCTGGATCTGCCTATACAGCCCAGCCTCTGTTGCTATCCCAAACCCCACTAAGGTCCCCCTGCACTCTGCAATCCCTCATAAATCACAGCCATGCTGTGAGGCTGTGTTTACATCTGTAGTGTCAGTCTCAGCTGCTCCCCCGCCTCCTGCATAGCTCCAGTCCCTGCCCCTGCTCCTTCCCTCCAATCAGCAGGGAGGGACGGGATGCAGGCGGGGACTGGAGTTCTGCAGGAGGCGGGGAGAGCAGCAGACTGACACTATAGAGATAAACACAGCCAGCTCTGACAAACTGTTTGTCAGCAGAGTGGCTGTGATTTATGGGGGATTGCAGAGTGCAGGGGGACCTTAGGGGGGTTTGGGATAGCAACAGAGGCTGGGCTGTATAGGCAGATCCAGCCTCTGTATGCAGATAATATTCTTCAAACCCACCTCGGGTTCTCTTTAAAGAGACACTGAAGCAAAAAAAAAAATGATGATATTATGATTTGTATGTGTAGTACAGCTAAGAAATAAAACATTAAGATCAGATACATCAGTCTAATTGTTTCCAGTATAGGAAGAGTTAAGAAACTCCTGTTGTTATCTGTATGCAAAAAAGCCATTAAGCTCTACCACTTTCAAAGTCGTGGAGAGGGCTGTCTTCTGACTTTTATTATCTCAACTGTTATTGAACTATATACTTTTTCTCTGCCAGAGGAGAGGTCATTAGTTCACAGACTGCTCTGAAAGAATCATTTTGAATGCAGAGTGTCGTGTAATCCGCACATATTATAGAATGATGTAATGTTAGAAAAAAACACTACATACCTGAAAATAAAAATATGAGAATATTTTCTTTGCTGCTAATCTTCTAGTAATTATTCATAGTACACAACCAATTCACTATATCATATATTTTTTTTCGCTTCAGTGTCTCTTTAAGTCCCTACCATGGTCTAAGTTAAAGAAGAAGTTTACTGAATGTAACCTAACTATTATAATTGCTTATATTTGACAATATTCATTTATAGATTATTTATTCAGCTTTTGCCTGTTTACATTCCTAAATGTTTCACAGGTGGTTAAATTTTTTTTTTCGTAACACTAGTTTTTTATTAAAGGTATTAAAGATACAAAAATGGTAATACAGATAGGCAGATTGTACATAGGAGTGTGATACAATATTCTCAAGGAGGTGAGATACATGTAAGGATATGAGGAGTGCGTAGTTTACAATGTCTTCAGTCCAGGTCGGTGGACTCTAATATTTGAATCCTAAGAGGATTATCACATTTGGAGAGGAATGGTAGAGAGGGGAGGGACAATTATCTCTTGGGGTTGAGGGTAGGTGAGAACAATGTTCAGGGGGGTGTAGTAGTCTCTGCGGATGTGATCAAAAGAAAGTGTCCAGATGAGAACTGCCTATTATAATTACTGTAGAACAACATACTAATATATCACATTTAAAGAGAACAAAGAGAAAACAGATAACATTGATCGATGACAGGTTAATGTTTAACTAGAGGCACAGGTTGAGAGGGTGGGGGGTAGTGGGAGAGGGTCAGGCGCAGCGCTCGTGGGCTTAAGAGTCGGATGTACGAGGGGATGTGATAGGGCTTGAGTCGGATGATTATTGCTTTGAGGAGGTGGAGGGGTATGTAGGAACTATGGGTTGGTGTATGAGGAGGGTCCATCATGGGGGCATGAGATCTGGGTTAGAGAGAGACCATGGGTCCCAGATCTTGTGGAACTTAGATTCTGTGTCTCTTAAGGAAGCAGTCATCTGTTCCATGCTCTTGGTCCAATTTATTTTAGTTTTGATATCGGTTATGGTGGGGGGAGCCATAGTTTTCCAAGCTGATGCTATGGACAGTCTACAGGCCGTCAGAATGTGAGTTATTAAGCGTGAGGTGTATTTGTCCATTTCAGGGACTGGTTTGCCTAGCAGCATGATTACTGGGTCAAATGGTATTGTGACTCCAGTAGTGGTTTGGATAAGGCGGTGTAGATCCTTCCATAGGGGGACTATGATTGGACAGAACCAGAAAATGTGTTCCAGTGAACCTGTGTGAGAGCAGCCTCTCCAGCATAGGTCAGAGGTGCCTGGGTAGATTTTGGATAAAGTTTCTGGGGTTAGGTACCATCGAAATATAATTTTATAAATGTTTTCTTTAATCTGTGTACACATGGAGGTGTGTTTAGCGTTTTCCCAGATATCTACCCAATCCTCAAGGTCAATAGAGGTGAGGAGAGACTCTTCCCATTTCTTCATGTAAGAATGAGAGGGTATTAAGGCTCCTGAGTTAGTTTGAAGGAGGGAGTATATCTGGGAAATAAGTCCCTTTTGGTGGCCTCCATGGGAACACAGTCTTTCAAAAGAAGAGCAAAGGGGTAAGGGGGAGTTTTTGTGAGTGTATGAATGAAGGAAGTGGGTAATTTGGTTGTATTCCATTACAGTTTTGGATGTAAGAGTTATTTTTTCCTCTAGCTTAGGTCTGGTTAAGATTTTGCCCGTGGCAAAGTCAGTCCAGTCATGCAAGTTGCAGTAGCCCATATGATACCATCTAGCCATAAAAGTGGGTGAGATTCCAGGTTGGAAAGCAGGGTTCCCTAGTATGGGTAGTAAGGGGGAAGGGTTTGATTTGAGTTTTGTTGTGGGTTTGATAGATCTCCAGAGGCGGAGGGTGAAGGTGATGGTGGGCAGGAGGGTCAGATGGGATATTTTTGGGAGAGGGTCTACCCAAATTAGTGAGGCCAGAGATAGGGGTTGTATGTCAGTTGCTTCGATTAGAGCCCATTTGGTGAAAACTTTTAGGCTCGACCATTCAGTCAGTTGTCGTAGATGAGCTGCCTGGTAGTAGTGTTTAAGACAAGGGAGGCCGAGGCCTCCCTGTTCTCTTGACGCCATAAGGACCGGCCTGGCGACTCTGGGGCGTTTGTGGTTCCAGACAAAATCTGAGAAGGCTTTTTGCAGCTTGGACAGTTGACTGGAGGGTACGTGCACTGGGAGGGTCTCAAAGAGGTATAGTATCCGAGGGAGGATATTCATTTTAAGTGTGTATATCCTGCCAATCCAGGAAATTTTGTAGGATGTCCATTTGTGTAGATCCTGCAGGATTTTCTGGATAAGTGAGAGGAAGTTGCTCTTATATATGTCAGCGTATGTAGTCGCTAGGTGAATCCCTAAGTATTTAAGGGAACGGGTTTTCCAATTATATGGGAAGTGTGATTTAAGAGAAAGTAGTATCTGTGGTGGAATTTTAATTGGGAGAGCTTCTGTTTTGTCCTTATTTATTTTAAAGCCGGATAATGACTCGTAGGATGTAATGGTGGAGTGTAGGGCGGGTAGGGATGTTATAGGGGAGGAGAGAGTGAGCAGAATGTCGTCTGCGAAGAGGGATATCTTATGTTCAACCCCTTTCTGACGAATACCTTGTATATCTTGGTTAAGTCGAATTGCGCAGGCTAGAGGTTCTATACTAATTGCAAAAAGCAAGGGAGAGAGGGGGCAGCCCTGTCTAGTACCGTTTTTAATGTGGAAGGGAGTGGGGGAGGAAAATGGGAGTTTCAGAGTGGAGGTAGGATTGGAGTATAGAAATTTCAAAATTGTTATGAATGGTCCCTCAAACCCTTGGTGTTGTAGAACTTGGAATAGGTAAGGCCAAGATAGGCGATCGAAGGCCTTCTCTGCGTCCAAACTTAGAAGCAGAGAAGGCCCTCCACTCCTGTTCATGAGGGAGATTAAGTCTATGGCCTTTCTGGTGTTGTCTCCTGCCTGTCTGCCTAGGATGAAGCCCACCTGGTCGTTATTAATTAGGGAAGTAAGAATAGGGTTCAGGCGAGTGGCAAGGGCCTTGGTGATAATTTTGAGGTCAGAGTTCAAAAGTGAGATTGGCCTGTAGCTTTGTGGTAGCTGGGGATCTTTCCCTTCTTTAGGGATTACTGTCAAGAGGGAAGCTAGCATTGTGGAGGGGGGAGTGTTGCCTTGCATTATTTTGGTGGCTAAGGTGGATAGATGGGGTAGCAGGATTGCTTGGAATTTTTTGTAATAAGAATAGGGGAGACCGTCGGGGCCAGGTGATTTAGAGGAGGGAAATGATTTGAGAACTTCAGTTAGTTCCTGGGGGGTTATGGGGGAATTAAGTTGTTTACGTTGTGATTCTGTGAGTTTGGTGAGGCCCAGTGGTGCTCAAATACCCCTTTTAAAAATTCGAATTTGGTCGAATTCGAATAGTAAATTATTCGAGGTCAGTCGAATATTCGAGTCGAATATTTTTTACTATTCGATTCGACCTCGGACTTCGAGCTCACTATTCGAGTCGGTATTCGAGCTCACTATTCGAGCTGACTATTCGAATTGGCCCAAAATAGCTTCCAACACTTGTTTTGAGGGTGAATGATGCAAGAAACATCTTTTTTTCCAAGTAACAACAGCAAGTGATTATGTGGGGATGTTCCTTTAAAAAAAAATGTGGAAAGAGAAGTTGTGTCCTTAATTTGGTTCAGTAGTGTAGTGTTACTGTATATACTTGTTCTTCTTCTTCTTTATCTTTCTTAATCTTCTTCTAGATCTTCTTCTTCTTCTTCTTCTTCTTCTTCATCATCTTCTTCTTCTTCTTCATCTTCATCTTCTTCATCTTCTTCTTCATCTTCTTCTTCTTCTTCTTCATCTTCTTCTTCTTCTTCATCTTCTTCATCTTCTTCATCTTCATCTTCTTCATCTTCATCTTCTTCATCTTCATCTTCTTCTTCATCTTCTTCATCTTCTTCATCTTCTTCATCTTCTTCTTCTTCTTCTTCATCTTCTTCTTCTTCTTCTTCATCTTCTTCATCTTCTTCTTCTTCTTCTTCATCTTCTTCATCATCTTCTTCTTCTTCTTCATCTTCATCTTCTTCATCTTCTTCTTCATCTTCTTCATCTTCTTCTTCATCTTCTTCTTCTTCATCTTCTTCTTCTTCATCTTCTTCTTCTTCTTCTTCATCTTCTTCATCATCTTCTTCTTCTTCTTCATCTTCATCTTCTTCATCTTCTTCTTCATCTTCTTCTTCTTCATCTTCTTCTTCTTCTTCATCTTCATCTTCTTCATCTTCATCTTCTTCTTCTTCATCTTCTTCTTCATCTTCTTCTTCATCTTCTCCTTCTCCTTCTTTTTCAATATCGTCTTCTTCTTCTTCTTCACGTATTTCTCTTTTCAAATTTTTTTTTAAAGAAATGCAGCTATTTTTGAGCGTAACAAATAGCTGGTGGGCGCACGCATGTTGGAAGCGCCATTGTATGTGCTCCCTGGCAGTGGAAACACAAAGACAGCAGGAGGTAAATTCAGCAGCAGGAGGAGGAGGATGAGTGTGTGGCAGCAGGCAGTCAATGAGGCAGGCAGCTCGCCGTGACATAATAGCCCTGGTACCTAGCGGTGATACCAGGGCTGTAAATAAACACAACAGGAGGTCCCAGACAGCGGTCGTGCAGCCCACATTGTGTCCAATACACAACTGGGACAACACAGTTTTCAACCCGGGCACCTCAGAAAAATTAAACCTTTTTTTTTTTTTATTGGTTTTTTTTGGTTTTGGTTTTACAACCAATATAGCTATTGTTTTGACGTAATAGCTGGTGGCAGAGTGGCAGCAGAAGGTAATTCTGTGTACCCTGGCAGTGGGAAACACAGACAGACAGCAGCAGCAGGAGGAATGGAGGAGCAGTGTGAGCAGCTATTGTTGTGACGTAATAGCTGGTGGCAGAGTGGCAGCAGACGGTAATTCTGTGTACCCTGGCAGTGGGAAACACAGACAGACAGCAGCAGCAGGAGGAATGGAGGAGCAGTGTGAGTGTGGCAGCAGGTAGGCAGCGTGACATAATAGCCCTGGTACCTAGCGGTGATACCAGGGCTGTAAATAAACACAACAGGAGGTCCCAGACAGCGGTCGTGCAGCCCACATTGTGTCCAATACACAACTGGGACAACACAGTTTTCAACCCGGGCACCTCAGAAAAATTAAACCTTTTTTTTTTTTTATTGGTTTTTTTTGGTTTTGGTTTTACAACCAATATAGCTATTGTTTTGACGTAATAGCTGGTGGCAGAGTGGCAGCAGAAGGTAATTCTGTGTACCCTGGCAGTGGGAAACACAGACAGACAGCAGCAGCAGGAGGAATGGAGGAGCAGTGTGAGCAGCTATTGTTGTGACGTAATAGCTGGTGGCAGAGTGGCAGCAGACGGTAATTCTGTGTACCCTGGCAGTGGGAAACACAGACAGACAGCAGCAGCAGGAGGAATGGAGGAGCAGTGTGAGTGTGGCAGCAGGTAGGCAGCGTGACATAATAGCCCTGGTACCTAGCGGTGATACCAGGGCTGTAAATAAACACAACAGGAGGTCCCAGACAGCGGTCGTGCAGCCCACATTGTGTCCAATACACAACTGGGACAACACAGTTTTCAACCCGGGCACCTCAGAAAAATTAAACCTTTTTTTTTTTTTATTGGTTTTTTTTGGTTTTGGTTTTACAACCAATATAGCTATTGTTTTGACGTAATAGCTGGTGGCAGAGTGGCAGCAGAAGGTAATTCTGTGTACCCTGGCAGTGGGAAACACAGACAGACAGCAGCAGCAGGAGGAATGGAGGAGCAGTGTGAGCAGCTATTGTTGTGACGTAATAGCTGGTGGCAGAGTGGCAGCAGACGGTAATTCTGTGTACCCTGGCAGTGGGAAACACAGACAGACAGCAGCAGCAGGAGGAATGGAGGAGCAGTGTGAGTGTGGCAGCAGGTAGGCAGCGTGACATAATAGCCCTGGTACCTAGCGGTGATACCAGGGCTGTAAATAAACACAACAGGAGGTCCCAGACAGCGGTCGTGCAGCCCACATTGTGTCCAATACACAACTGGGACAACACAGTTTTCAACCCGGGCACCTCAGAAAAATTAAACCTTTTTTTTTTTTTATTGGTTTTTTTTGGTTTTGGTTTTACAACCAATATAGCTATTGTTTTGACGTAATAGCTGGTGGCAGAGTGGCAGCAGAAGGTAATTCTGTGTACCCTGGCAGTGGGAAACACAGACAGACAGCAGAAGGGCAGTACACAGCAGCAGCCCACTGTAGGTGTGAAATGTGTGGCTGCAGGCGACGTAATAGTCAAAGTGAACCAGGCTGGCTTAGTGAGCAGGAGCCAGGAGGTGGTAAAGGGTGGTAAGGCACATTAACGATGGTACTAAGTTCCGGCAGCCAGTTCATGTCCCCCTCTCGCCGACAACAGGGGCCAGGAACTCGCCTTCCACCCACGCCTGGTTCATCTTGAGAAACGTCAGTCTGTCCACAGACTTGTGAGACAGACGTGAGCGTTTCTCGGTGACCACGCCACCAGCTGCACTGAAGCAGCGCTCGGACAGCACGCTGGAAGGGGGGCAGGACAGCACTTCCAGGGCGTACTGCGCCAGCTCGCTCCAGATCTCCATGCGCTTGACCCAATACTCCATGGGATCAACAGGGGCATCGCTGTCAAGCCCGCTGTAGGACCCCATGTAGTCAGCCACCATGCGGGTCAGGCGCTGGCTGTGACCGGAGGAGGATGCTGCTGCATGCATCTCCTCTCTAGTCACTGCTGCCGGAGCCTCTACAGTCCTGTAGAGCTCGTGGCTGAGAGACAGCAGGTCTGTGGGGCGCTTGCTGCTGCTGGATGCAGGCACCTGCTGCTGCCTCTGTGCTGGCTGCTGGACAGTGGGGGTGGAAGGCTGGGGGAAGGCTTCCTCCAAGCGCTCAACAAGGGCCTGCTGCAAGCTCCTTATTTGTTGCGCTGGGTCTCCTCCTGCAGGCGGCAGGAACTGGCTCAACTTCCCCTTGAGGCGTGGGTCCAACATCATGCTGATCCAGATGTCCTCCCTCTGCTTCATCTGGATCACCCTGGGGTCCCTGCGCAGGCACGTCAGCATGTGCGCTGCCATTGGGAAGAGGCGGGCCACGTCTGCTGGCACATCGACGTCAGTGCTGTCCTCCTCATCCTCCTCCTCTGCTGCCTCATCCTCTCTCCACCCCCGCACCAACTCAGCTGCACTGCGCTGATCCCCCTCATCAGCAGCCAGGTCAGGGACCTCCACCAAGTCCTCCTCCTCCTCCCCCTCAGAGGTGGACTGTGCAGCTGCTTGCCGCTCCTGCTGGTCCAAGGCTGCCGCTCCCTGTGCCAGCAAAGCATCGAGTGCCCTGTTCAGCAGAGAAACCAGGGGCACCCACTCGCAGACCATAGCATGGTCCCTGCTCACCATGTTTGTGGCCTGCAGGAAGGGAGCCAGCACTAAGCACACCTGCTGCATGTGCCTCCAGTCATCATCGGGGACGATGGACGGGATGTTGCTGGTCTTGTCCCTTCTCTGAGCTGCGGAAACAGTGGCCAGGGCAAGGTAGTGGTTGACAGCGTGCTTCTGTTCAACCAGACGCTCCAACATCGCCAGGGTGGAGTTCCAGCGAGTCGGAACGTCAATGATCAGCCGATGGCGTGGCAGATCCAGCTCCTTTTGCACGTCTTCCAGGCTCGCACAGGCTGCAGCCGAGCGCCGGAAGTGACGCACAACGTTCCTTGCCGTTTCCAGCAGCTCGTCCATCCCCTGGTAGGTGCGCAGGAACTTCTGCACCACCAGGTTCAGCACGTGGGCAAGACAGGGGATGTGGGTCAGGTTTCCCCTGTCTATGGCAGCAACCAGATTGGCCCCATTGTCGGACACCACCTCTCCGACTCTGAGGCCTCTGGGGGTCAGCCAAATCCGCTCCTGCTCCTGGAGTTTGGCCAACACGTGGGCTGCCGTCAGCTTGGTCTTGCCAAGGCTGACCAAGTGCAGCAGCGCTTGGCAGTGGCGGGCCTTCACACTGCTGCTGAGGCGGGGGGTTTGGCCAGGTGTGGCGGAGGATGGCAGAGGATCGGAGGAACCCGCTGCAGTTCCCCTGACCCTGCGGGGTGGCACCACCCACTGTGTTGCTGCTGCTGCTGTGCCCGCTGCTGCTCTCCCATCCTCACCCCCTTCCACCAAGCTGACCCAGTGGACAGTGAAGGACAGGTAGCGGCCTGTCCCGAAGCGGCTGCTCCAGGAGTCCATGGTGACGTGGACCCTTTCACCAACCGCGTGCTCCAGCCCTCGCTCCACATTGGCCATCACAAAGCGGTGCAGTGCAGGAATGGCCTTGCGGGCGAAGAAGTGTCTGCTGGGGAGCTGCCAGTCTGGGGCTGCACAAGCAAGCAGCGCCCGCATGTCGCTCCCCTCCTGCACGAGCGTGTACGGCAGGAGTTGGGAGCACATGGCCCGTGCCAGCAAGCCGTTCAGCTGCCGCACGCGACGGCTGCTGGGAGGCAGAGCCCTAACCACCCCCTGGAAGGACTCGCTCAAAAGGCTCTGGCGTGCCTTTTTGCTGGCACGGGAATCAGCAGACGGAGCAGAGGAGGCCACTGAGGACTGGCTGCCAGAACAGGCCTCAGTGTCGGCGGCAGGAGTTGCAGAGGGGGGAGGAGCAGGGCGTTTCCGCACTCCTGCTGGTGCTGCTGGAGGAGCAGGAGGGCGGGTGGCTGCTGTTGCTGCTGCTGCTGCTGAAGGCTGTGCAGTGATGGGATTGGTGCCACTGCCAGCACCAGATGCCTTCAGCCTCTGGAACTCCTCATGCTGGTGGAAGTGTTTCGCAGAAAGGTGGTTGATCAGCGAGCTGGTGCTGAACTTCAAGGGGTCTGCACCTCTGCTCAACTTCCGCTGACAGTGGTTGCAAGTGGCGTACTTGCTGTACACTGTGGGCATGGTGAAAAACCGCCAGATTGGTGACAAAAACATCCCCCTACGGCATGGAAGCGCTGCTGCCTGTTTCCCTGTGGTGGTTGGGGGGGGGGGGGGGTCTTGGGTGCGGCTGGTGGTGGTACTGGCTGATGCTGCTGCTGCTGCTGCTGAGCCTGAGACACCAGCAGGCTGTGGGACGCTGCCAATGCTTGCAATGATGCGCCTCCTTGCAAGGCCCACAACCGCATCCTCCTCCTCCTCCTCAGAGCTGCTGAGGACGACATCCTCTGGATGTGTTGGCACCCAGTCTCTGTCTGTCACCGGGTCATCATCATCATGCCCCTCCTGAAACATGTCCTGCTCTGATGATGACCCCCCAAACTCCTCTGCTGATGCATGGATGGGACGCTTGACTGTCGCCACAGTCTTGCTGTCCAATCCCTCCTCCCCCAAAGTGCCCATCAGCATCTCCTCCTCCAAATCGCCAACAACAGCATTCAATTGACTCATCATGCCTGGGGTCAAAAGAGTGCTGAGTGACAGGTCGGCGACTGACGGTGAACTGGCCTCCTCCCCAGGCCCTGCTGGGCGGCTGCTGCGAACAGGGGTGGTGGTGGTGAGGGTGGAGGCCTCGGATGCAGAGCTGATGGCGGGCTGCTCATCCTCCGTCATGAGTTGCACCACAGTGTCTGCATCCTTTTCCTCAATGGGACGTTTCCGACCCGGCTGGAGGAAAATGGGAGCAGGTGCTACACGCTGCTGCTGCTGTGTCTCTGCAGCGTGAGTTGCAGATGCTCCTCCTGGGCGGCGCCCAAGGCGTCCACGGCCAGTGGCTATGGGAGGAATGTTAGCCACTGACGCTGCTGCTGCTGCTGCGGAACTGTGCATGGTGGCGCGCCCGCGGCCGCGGCTTGCCACAATGCTGCTCCCTCTCTTCCTGATTCCCTTGCTGCCCTTCCCCTTGCCCAAACCGCGCTGGCTGCCACTTCCAGACATCTTCAATGTTTTGGGCGTATAGACAAAAGTTTTGTAAAAGGGCGGGTGAAAAGTGGGGTACTTTAATGGAGTGGGTTGGTTGGTGAGGTGACTGAGTGAGTGTCCCCTAGTACAGTAAGTAAGTATTAACAGTCAGGAAGTACAACTAGCAGTTACAATAATCAGTAGTAGTAATCACAAGTAAATTTAGTGTGTGTACACTCAGACAGTGAGTGCACGCACGCAGGAGCTAGTAGCCTATGGACACAGTGACTGAGTGTCCTAGACTCCTAGTACGGTAAGAGTAAGTAAGTAGTAACAGTAAGTAGAACTAACTAATAACAATAATCAATCAGCGATCAGAAGGAAATGGAGTGTGGGTGGTGTGTGTGTACACTCAGACAGTGAGTGCACGCACGCAGGAGCTAGTAGCCTATGGACACAGTGACTGAGTGTCCTAGACTCCTAGTACAGTAAGAGTAAGTAAGTAGTAACAGTAAGTAGAACTAACTAATAACAATAATCAATCAGCGATCAGAAGGAAATGGAGTGTGGGTGGTGTGTGTACACTCAGACAGTGAGTGCACGCACGCAGGAGCTAGTAGCCTATGGACACAGTGACTGGGTGTCCTAGACTCCTAGTACAGTAAGAGTAAGTAAGTAGTAACAGTAAGTAGTAGAACTAACTAATAACAATAATCAATCAGCGATCAGAAGGAAATGGAGTGTGGGTGGTGTGTGTACACTCAGACAGTGAGTGCACGCACGCAGGAGCTAGTAGCCTATGGACACAGTGACTGAGTGTCCTAGACTCCTAGTACAGTAAGTAGTAACAGTAAGTAGTAGAACTAACTAATAACAATAATCAATCAGCGATCAGAAGGAAATGGAGTGTGGGTGGTGTGTGTACACTCAGACAGTGAGTGCACGCACGCAGGAGCTAGTAGCCTATGGACACAGTGACTGAGTGTCCTAGACTCCTAGTACAGTAAGAGTAAGTAAGTAGTAACAGTAAGTAGAACTAACTAATAACAATAATCAATCAGCGATCAGAAGGAAATGGAGTGTGGGTGGTGTGTGTACACTCAGACAGTGAGTGCACGCACGCAGGAGCTAGTAGCCTATGGACACAGTGACTGGGTGTCCTAGACTCCTAGTACAGTAAGAGTAAGTAAGTAGTAACAGTAAGTAGTAGAACTAACTAATAACAATAATCAATCAGCGATCAGAAGGAAATGGAGTGTGGGTGGTGTGTGTACACTCAGACAGTGAGTGCACGCACGCAGGAGCTAGTAGCCTATGGACACAGTGACTGAGTGTCCTAGACTCCTAGTACAGTAAGTAGTAACAGTAAGTAGTAGAACTAACTAATAACAATAATCAATCAGCGATCAGAAGGAAATGGAGTGTGGGTGGTGTGTGTACACTCAGACAGTGAGTGCACGCACGCAGGAGCTAGTAGCCTATGGACACAGTGACTGAGTGTCCTAGACTCCTAGTACAGTAAGAGTAAGTAAGTAGTAACAGTAAGTAGAACTAACTAATAACAATAATCAATCAGCGATCAGAAGGAAATGGAGTGTGGGTGGTGTGTGTACACTCAGACAGTGAGTGCACGCACGCAGGAGCTAGTAGCCTATGGACACAGTGACTGGGTGTCCTAGACTCCTAGTACAGTAAGAGTAAGTAAGTAGTAACAGTAAGTAGTAGAACTAACTAATAACAATAATCAATCAGCGATCAGAAGGAAATGGAGTGTGGGTGGTGTGTGTACACTCAGACAGTGAGTGCACGCACGCAGGAGCTAGTAGCCTATGGACACAGTGACTGAGTGTCCTAGACTCCTAGTACAGTAAGTAGTAACAGTAAGTAGTAGAACTAACTAATAACAATAATCAATCAGCGATCAGAAGGAAATGGAGTGTGGGTGGTGTGTGTACACTCAGACAGTGAGTGCACGCACGCAGGAGCTAGTAGCCTATGGACACAGTGACTGAGTGTCCTAGACTCCTAGTACAGTAAGAGTAAGTAAGTAGTAACAGTAAGTAGAACTAACTAATAACAATAATCAATCAGCGATCAGAAGGAAATGGAGTGTGGGTGTGTGTACACTCAGACAGTGAGTGCACGCACGCAGGAGCTAGTAGCCTATGAACACAGTGACTGAGTGTCCTAGACTCCTAGTACAGTAAGAGTAAGTAGTAACAGTAAGTAGAACTAACTAATTACAATAATCAATCAGCGATCAGAAGGAAATAGAGTGTGTGTTGTGTGTGTACACTCAGACAGTGAGTGCGCACACGCAGGAGCTAGTAGCCTATATGAACAGTGACAGTGAGTGTCCCTACGGGTACAGTAAGAGTAAGTAGTAAGTAAGTACAACTAACAATAATCAATCAGTAATCAGAAGGAAATAGAGTGTGTGTACACACAGACAGTGAGTGAGTGCACACACGCAGGAGCTAGCTAGTAGCCTATAAACAGTGACAGTCAGTGAGTGTCCTACTCCTAGTACAGTATAACTACAATACTATTAGTAAAGGACAGCAGAAATACTGGTATAGATGATGAGAGAAATAAACAGAGGACAGCTGCCCACAGAGGCAAGGCCCCCCTGAGGCCTAAACCTGTAAGCTTGCAGCAGCTGCCTGTCTCTAATGTAACACACAAGCTACTAACTAAAATACAATGTCTATCTAAATAACAACAATACAGGTGTATATGGCAGGTGTAGGTGAGCAAAAACGCTAGGTAAATGAACACAATAGAGCACTTGCTAAGCCAAAGCACAAAGGAGCAGATCTCTCTCTGTACAAGTCTCAGGCAAGCATGGAAAACCCGAACATGGCGGCCGCTATTTATAGGGTAGGGGCTGGCCAGGGTCCCCCTCTGTGATTGGCTGCCGTCAGAGGGCCTGGGAGCCCTCTGATTGGCTCTAAGCACATCAATCTGGGCTATGACGCTATTCGAGCTCGGTACCGAGCTCGAATAGCGCCGGTTTGCTCGAATAGCTCGAATAGTGAATGGGCTATTCGAGTGTTCTCGAATAGCCCATTCGAATAGCTACAGCTATTCGGAGCTCGAATACCGAGCTCGAATAGCTGAAAAAGAGCTCGAATATTCGAGCTACTCGAATATTCGAGCTCTGCTGAGCACCACTAGTGAGGCCTAGAGGGGCTAAAAAGGTGTCCACTCTGGAAGGGAAGGAGGTATCCTCGCTTTGGTCTGGTAGGTTATACAATTGTTTGTAGTATTTTGTGAAAATTTGAGCTATCTTATGGGGGTCATAGTGAGTGGTACCTTCCGAGTCTTTCATGAAGTAGATCGAGTGTTGTGACATTTTAGGGTTTAGTTTGCGTGCCAGGATGGTGTGGGGTTTATTACCCCTTTCGAAGAAGAGTTGTTTAGTCCATCTTAGACTTTTCTCTAGCTGGTTAGATTGATGGGATCGGATATGTTGTTTGAGTTGTTGAACATAGGAATAGTTATCTTGTGTAGGCTTGGTTTTGTAGGTGGTTTGGGCTTTGGATAAGGCAGATTGAAGGGATACTAATTTTTGGGAAGAGGACTTCTTGCGTCTAGAGCTCTCGGCTATAAAGAGGCCTCTGATGAAGGCTTTGTGCGATTCCCAAAGTATGCCTTGGGATGAGACCGTGTCAGTGTTGATTTGGAAGAATGTTTGTAGTTCTTCAGAAAATTTAGAGACAAGAGTTTTGTCTTGTAGTAGTGTTTCATTGAGCCTCCAGTGGAGGGGTTTGAAAGGATTGTGGAGCCAGTCTATTTGCATAGAGACGCTATGGTGGTCAGACCAGGCTGTTGGGTGGATGTCTGATTCTAGGAGTGAAGGTAGGAGGGGAGCATTAGAGAAGAAGTAGTCTAGACGGGAGTGGGATGCATGTGGGGGGGAGTAGAAGGTGTATTCTATTGAAGTTGGGTTGACAGTTCTCCAGAGGTCAATGCGGTTGTATTTCCTCATTAAGGCTCTAAATTTGCGGGAGTTGCGGTCATGGGCAGCTTTCGAGGTAGGCGAGGTGGAGGAACTTCTATCCAGACAGGAAGAAAATGTTAGGTTAAAATCCCCTCCAAGGATTAAGGTACCTGATCTCGTTTTATGTAGTTTAAGGAGAAACGAGGAGAGAAAAGATATCTGTTGAGTGTTTGGAACATAGACATTTGCTAGGGTGATGGGTTTCCCTGCTAAATTGCCAAGGAGAATCAGATAGTGACCCTTGGAGTCTCGTATGGTTTTAGTAATTTGCAGGGGGAGGGAAGCTTTACATAGGATAGCTACCCCTGCCCGTTTAGCCAGACCTGAAGCTAAGTGTACTGTAGGGTATTGTCTGTTTGTGAGCCTGATTGAGTCTGATGAGCGGAGATGTGTCTCTTGGAGCATTGCTATGTCTATCTCCATTCTTTTAAGATCTTTAAGGAGGGACATTCTTTTTTGGGGGATGTTTAAGCCCTTCACATTCAATGTGAGGAAGTTAACCATGGTCTAGGAGAGGAGGTTGGGTGGTAGAGTATGAAAGAGTTGAGCGCTGCGCCCGGGGAGGAGGGAGTAGGAGGAAAACCGATTGTGTGCCTCGTATTATGTAGGTTAAATTTAAAACAGATAAGAAAAATAATAAAAGCATAACATAACTATAATTGCCTCTGCAAGTTTGGAGGCTGCATGGAGTAGCATCCAGTCTGGGATGCCCAGGGTAGGTCATCCAAAAAGTGTCCGGGCCGAATAGCGGCAAAGGAGACACAAGGATAGACCTCCAGAGGCTCATGCTGGAGCGCCAAAATGGGAGGAGAGGGACTCCGGACCCTGCATCAGTGAAGTGGGAGACCGGGGGAAGGCATAACTATTTAGCCTTATATTTTGCAGTATGGTAGGTAACTAGAGATTCAGGGTTTATGTTAAGAAACAAGAAAATGAACATATGCATGAGGTAAGCTTAAACTCTATGTATCCAGCTTGAGAGTGTAGATATGATAGAGATGGAAGCTAAGTTCAGGTAGGGAGGGCTTCCATGACTTCAGGTTCTGTTCCCGAGGGGTAGGTGAGGCTCCGGATCGGGGCTTTTGTCCATTCTGAGATATGACGGACTTTCCGAGGAGGAGAACTAAAGTTCGGGGAGCGAGGTTGGTAGATGGAGCCTTGGGAGGGCATTTTTAAGCCCATTTGCTTAAGAAACATGGGGGCATTGTCAATATCCGAGACTGAGAAGGTCATGCCGTTTCTGGTGACTATAAGGCGGAAGGGGAAGCCCCATTTGTATGAGATTTGAGCATCTCTGAGAAGTTGAGTTATTGGTTTGAATGCCCTGCCTTTGGCTAAGGTGATCAGAGATAAGTCATTAAAGATATGTAGCTCGTCTCCTTTAAATGTGATCGGGGATGTTTTCCTGAGGGCTTGCAAAACAGCCTCTTTAGCCTCGTAGTAGTGAAGTCTTGTAATAATGTCCTTGGGTCTCTGAGCAGATACCTGGCGTTCCCCTAGGGATCTGTGTGCCCTGTCTAGTCGCCACATTTCCTCTGGTAGGTCAGGCACAATGGATTTGAATAGTTCTGTGAGGTGTGGGGTTATTTGGTCTGGTTTTACAGACATTGAGACCCCTTTAATTCTCAGATTTTGCCTCCTTTCCCTGTTTTCTGTGTCCTCCTGGGCTGAGCGCAAGAATTTAATGTCTGACAGTACAAGTTGGTGTTCCTCTTCAAGATTTGCTTGTTTTAGGGACAGTGAATCTACCTTGTCTTCTAGTGCACTTGTGCGGTTCCCCAGCCCTGTGATGTCAGCCTTAAGATCCTGCACCGCTGAGATTATCAACTGCTGAAGCGATTCGTGCATGGATCTATAGTGCCTTTCAAGTGTGGCTTCTAGTGTGGCTTCTAATGTGGATGCCGTGATCGGCACATTGTCAGGGTTTATACTGGCCTGTGGTGTGGAGGTAGATTCAGCGTGCGTCAGGGGATCGGCGCCATCTTGGGATCCCACAGGGCGGACAAAGCGATCTAGTGTGCCGCTTGCTGCCGTCATCTTGGCCGCCGTTCTGGAGGACATCGGGTGCGGGGGTCACTTGGGAAGCGTTCCCGGTAAGAGCCGCGCGGATAGGTGGGTAGAGAGGCGGAGAGCGGCTGTAAGTAGCGGAGGGTTTGTCGGAGCTCCTGTCTCAAGCGGCCATCTTGGTCGCGCCGCGCATGCGCCTACAGGTGGTTAAATTTTTACTGTTGGTAGGTGCATTAGTGCAGAATGTTTGTTTGTTGTGTGTTCTGAAGTGAGCAGAAACAACACCTAATCTCCCAAAGTGCTTTGGGAGGACCTGACTACATAACTAAATAGCCTAAGCTACTCAGCACTGGAAGGGAGAGGTTACATACCAATTTACAGCAACATATATATGCAGGAAGTGTTTCTGGTGCTATAAACAGGATAATTAACGTAAAATTAAGTATCCTGAATAATATAATGTATTCTGCTATGCCGTTGCAGTGCCTCTGTTCGACTTAGCATGTTTCCAGGATAGGGACGGAAGACCCACAAAAATACATTAACCACAAACAAACACAACTACAAAAGTGAAGGGATAGTCTGAGAAAGAGAGTTCCAAGAGGAACAAAATGGGAACAGCAGCTCTGAGTGAAAAGCTCTAAAAGCAAAAAGTAGTAATACAACCTCTAAAGGATAAAAGGAGCATAAGGTTACTTAAATATAGCATCGGAGTCATTCTCATCTATGGACTTGTTGAGCTGAGAGACTAGAGGAAAGTAGACTTGATGTAACGTGGATGAATGTATGATGGTGAGCCTGACCTCTTTGTCTGAGCCTCTGTTTGCTGTGATTAGATACTGTCTGTTGGAAGGAAACAGGAAAAGGAATAGAGAATCCAGGTCAAGGAGCCGACTGTAGACCTGTTCTCATCTGTTCACATATGGACTTCTGACTGGATGTCTACATCACAGATTCTACTTCAGAGTTACCATCCGTGATGTTGTGTTATATTTGTGAGATGTTTGGATTAGGATATAGTATAAAATGCATATACTGCAGTACAAGATCCCCATTGCTTTAGCCGGCAACAACATATAAATGGAAGATTATATTTTAACAACCTTGGGCAGCATGGTTGCCTCATGAAGGCACCAGTAGAGCCGTACATCAAAAAAGGGTGTCAAGAAAAAAGGGCGCGGGATGTAAACGATAAGCAGTAATACCGTTTATAAAAATATTGCGTTGTATTTCGTTTACAAATAATGTTTTACAAATTTAGAAATCATTAAAGAATGTGTATGAAATCGCCAATTGTGAAAAAGTTAATCTTTCCTGTTTCAAAGTGAAACTTATAATTACGTTTGTTAAACGATAATATATGTTTAATCGTTATAATTGTATATTATTGTGAATAACTTTCATTTATCGTTTCTTCTTATAATAAAATCTGAAAATATTGTTTATAGCGATGATATAAATTAACTACTTTCCTAAGTGTTGTAAAACTTTAGTATGTATTACTAAAATTTTACTAAAACTAAACCTAATCCTACTCTCACACAGAACCCTCCTTGTACCTATCCCTAACCCTAAGAGCCCCCTGGTTGTGCCTAACTCTAACCAACCCCCTGGTGGTGCCTAACCCTAAGACCCCCTGGTTGTGCCTAACCCTAACCACCCCCCTGGTGGTGCCTAACCCTAAGACCCCCCTGGTGGTGCCTAATCCTAACCACCCCCCTGGTGGTGCCTAACCCTAACCAGCCTCCTGGTGGTGCCTAACCCTAACCAGCCTCCTGGTGGTGCCTAACCACCCCCCTGGTGGTGCCTATATACCACCCTGGTGGTGTATATTGTACTGTAACTATACTTAACCCTACTCTCACACAGAACCCTCCCTGTACCTATCCCTAACCCCTAGACCCCCCCCCCCCCCCTGGTGGTGCCTAACCCTAACCATCCCCTGGTGGTGCCTAACCCTAACCACCCCCCTGGTGGTGCCTAACCCTAACCACCCCCCTGGTGGTGCCTAACCCTAACCACCCCCCTTACTGATCGCTTTATTATGTGGATAATAATGTTTTACAAATAGTGACTGTAAAAAATAGATTGCAATTTACATTACATACTGATCGCTTTATTTTGTGAATAATAAGGTTTTACAAACAGTAAGGGATAACATTTTAAATAATGTTTTAGTTAAATACGATAAATAGGTTTAGTATTTTTATAAACGTTATTCGTCACGGGCACATTTTCTAAACTTAAATCATCACAAGCACAGTTATAAAAAACATTAAAAATCTCTGGGCGCCGTTTGTAAAACATTAATACTCTCCAGCGCCCTTTTTTCCCATTCGGCGCCCATTAAACGATATTTATTATGAAAGTGAATGGCGGCGCCCTTTTTGTCCACTAGCTACCAGCTCCCCTTTTTCCTGTTACCCCACTAGAGTCCCAGGTTTGAATCCAGGAAAGGTCAAATCCTCCATGGAGTTTGCAGGTCCTCCTGTGTTGGCATGGAGTTGCTCTTGGTGCGCCATGTTACTAGTAGGTAAATTAGCTTCCCTCAGCCATAACATGTGGTAAGTCATTAGACAGTAAGCCCTGCAGAATAGTGAGGTAAGTAGTTTGATGTTGGAGGTGGGACAGAGGCATGTCTTAAAGGGAATCTGAAGTGAAAATAAACTTATGATATAATGATGTGTATGTGTAGTATAGCTAGGCAATAGAACATTTATAGCTAAGAAAAGAGTCTTATATTGTTTCCAGTACAGGAAGAGTCAAGAAACTTCAGTTATCTATGCAAAAGAGCTTCTCTGAGCTGTCCAACCCAAATTGAGTAGACGCACTTATACATCAAAGAAACAGTGAGAGACCACTTCAGATAAGGTTTTATTGCAGGGAAGATCAAAGAGTCATTAGCTCTGCTCTATTTCATAGTTTAAAATACAGAGTTTGGTTTGTAAAATGAAAATTTGGCAGAATGATGCAATGTTATATAAAAAAAAGCAATTTAACTGAAAGTAAAAATATGAGACTCTTTTCTTTGCTACATTGATTTCATTATATCGTATGTTTTTTTTTTAACGTCATCGTCACTTTAACCTCCTTGGCGGTAACCTTGAGTCAGGCTCGGAGTAAAAGAAAAAAGTTTCTGGGAATGGTAATCGCGGGAAGGTGAGTCAGTGCGGGGACTGCTGCAGATCTCGCTCTATGTTTTTTTCCTGCTTTTAGGATCTAAAAGCACATTTGTATCGCTTTTAAACCCTAAAATCAGGAAAGAATCATAACGCCAGGGAGGTTCCTCTTTCTTACCTCACAAAGTTGGGAGGTATGGGGGTATAACTACAAATCCTGACCCTCACCCCCATAAATCTATGATGGTGTACTCCATACATTCACCCTCCCTTGCCTCACATCCCATGGACAACCCCACAGTCAGGAGACCCATCAGCCAGCAGGTATATGACAAGTGTGGATATCAGGGGCTTGATTCACAAAACGGTGCTAACTGTTAGCACGCTGTGAAAAGTGAATTTTGCGTGATAACAGTCATTGTCGGCAAAATTTTGCATTTGTGCGTTAACGCACATTTTTGCACGTTAACGGTGTCGTTCGCGCGATAAATTAGTGTTATCGCGCGAACGAGAATAGTAACACGCCAAAAATTTACGTTAACGCAAATTTTTGCGCGCAATAACCGTTTTTCGCACGAAACCCGTTTTTCCATGAAAAAACGCACTAAAACGCGCAAAAAGCCGTGCTAACAGTTAGCACCGTTTTGTGAATCAAGCCCCATGACCCCTATTAGTGTGGCCAGTGGCCACCATGACTTTGCAAGTGTGGCCCAACAATTCCAGCTCTAGAGGATGCCAGATTGGAGCTCTGTACTGAAAGGCAGGCAAGACATTGGGCCCTTCCCCATTGCACTGTGCCCTCCTGCAGCTTGTTCCCCAGTAGTTACACCTCTGTGTACTGTGAAAACATTGGTGTCATGTCTTTGAAGTCTATGATCATTTTTTTCACTCATTACGGTATAGCTAGCTATTGGTAGGGGACCAAGACCCATAATACAATAAACTTTTTCTCCTGAGTTCTCTCCTCGGTGATATTTTCATAACTTGTAAATGAAATGCCTTTTAAATTGCCAGTAAGCAAGAAAATACTCAAAATAATTTTGACAGTACTTTTTCAAAAACTTTTTGGTACTTTTTCAATTGCAAAGTGCTGAAAGGCTATTTTAAATGCAAGATGAAAAATTAGCTCCTAGGAGAAAACTCAGGAGAAAAAGTGAATTGCATATGGCCCCAAATGTGCAAAAAGAGATCAAACAAGTGATCCCTTTTACAGCATGATGAAAATATGGGGGAATTGTATTCTTGGTCACAGAATTAACTTGGTGGACAAAAAAAAAAAAGTTAATGTAACATTAAAGGGACTCCGAGCTCAGCAAAAAAAGTAAAGTTGTACTCACCAGGGTCTTTCTCCAGCCCAGTGCTGGTCGGGAGGTCCCACGCCGGCGTCCTGGCTCCTCTCCTTCACCCCGCTCCGGTATGGCTGACAGGCCGCAGCCCGGGCGACACTCGGTGGAGTGTCGGGCTGCAGCTTCCGCGTATGACGCGGATTACGTCACACGCCGGCCGCCTCGCGTCATCACGGCGGCCGGCGTGAAAGTACTGCGCATGCGCGCTTTAATCGCGCATGCGCAGTACTTTCACGCCGGCCGCCGTGATGACGCGAGGCGGCCGGTGTGTGACGTAATCCGCGTCATACGCGGAAGCTGCAGCCCGACACTCCACCGAGTGTCGCCCGGGCTGCGGCCTGTCAGCCATACCGGAGCGGGGTGAAGGAGAGGAGCCAGGACGCCGGCGTGGGACCTCCCGACCAGCACTGGGCTGGAGAAAGACCCTGGTGAGTACAACTTTACTTTTTTCGCTGAGCTCGGAGTCCCTTTAAATAAAAGTAAAAAGTATCCTCAAAGTCTTACCGTTATTGCACAACATTACCAGTGCTTTTATCTATGCAAATGAGGCAGTGGAACAGCAGTCAAATGCAGCCCTGGCTCTCCTGAAATGTAAACACTTCTAATTGGCTGCTGAAATACTGCTTACCTGGTTCTGGACTGCCACAAATAAACCTGTGCCCTATTCATGTCTTCTTAAAGAGACTCCGTAACAAAAATTACATCCTGTTTTTTATCATCCTACAAGTTCCAAAAGCTATTCTAATGTGTTCTGGCTTACTGCAGCACGTTCTACTATCACCATCTCTGTAATAAATCGACTTATCTCTCTCTTGTCAGACTTGTCAGCCTGTGTCTGGAAGGCTGCCAAGTTCTTCAGTGTTGTGGTTCTGTGATGCATCTCCCCCCTCCTGGCCCCTCTATGCACACTGCCTGTGTATAATGATCTCTTGAGATACAAAAGGAAGGATGTATACAGCCTGCTTGTGTATGAATGTATTTTCTATGTGTGGACATACTGTACATCAACCTACTTCCTGTTTTGGTGGCCATTTTGTTTGTTTATAAACAAACTTTTTAAAACTGTTTTTAACCACTTTTAATGCGGCGAGGAGCGGCGAAATTGTGACAGAGGGTAATAGGAGATGTCCCCTAACGCACTGGTATGTTTACTTTTGTGCGATTTTAACAATACAGATTCTCTTTAAGCCTTCCTTATGTCTTCTTAAGACCTCGACTACTGCATTTGTGCACCCATCGTTCCCATTGTTCGCGCTGATACTGCTGTTCATTGGCTCCTCCTGACCTCGTGATCACTGTGAGCCAATCACAGTGATCACACCTAATTTTTTGCCAAAAAGAAAAAAATGATCTGGTCCATAAAGGGGCCAGAGACTGTGGTTAGGCAAGTGGTTACATAAGGCAGGGCTGTAAACAGCTGATATTTCTTTTGTTGTTCTTTTGTCATAGTTTCTTTTTAGAATTAGAAATACAGCCCTGAAACTAAAAATAAAAATATGAGACTCCAGGAAAGTTCTATTAACGGGTAGCACTACACATACAATTAATGAACTTGTACGTTAATTTATAGTTCAGGATTGATTTAGGCTAATTGCAATCATGGTGTGGTGTAATTGTCCTGCGGCAGGAGGCGTACATGAATATTTCGCCGAGCGACATTTTGGCGCAGGTTGAGCCAAATGATAGCTTACCCTGCTGCCGCACAAATATCAGGCGCTGTTAATTACTATTCGCCCTCCTGGGCAAAGCAACTCTGAAGGAGAAGTAATTTAGGGTCCCGCTATCGCCAGCACCCGAATTACACTGCTGCGAGCATTGACATAATAACGTTATGTCTATGGCGACGCCCAGGTCAGGCGCAGCATGGGGAAGAGCGTGCTCCAAAATGACCTGCTTCAGGCAAAAGATCCTGTCACAGGAAAATTGCACCGTACCATTTCCTAGTTCATACACCCTGTCGCAAACTGCGCGACGGGGTAATTTACATAGCATGCCCCCTGCAGGAAACAAAGTACGTCACCGCTAAGGAAATAATCTTAATAGATTGTTACAGTGCCACTGGCTCCAATGCAATATCGCCCAACAAACTGCAGAGTTTGCATCACCTCTGCATCCTTTAACACCATTAGAACGGCCATGGCAGTGGCGCAGAACATTTTTAAACATTTTTTTTTACAAATCATGTAGCTAGCCTAGCGCTAACTACATGAAAGCCACTGTGCAGCGGCATCCCCCACCCCTTCCGATCGCCTCCAACGATCAGAGCAAACAGGAAATCCCGTTCAGAACGGGATTTCCTGCTTGGCTTCCCCCAGTCGCCATGGCGACGATCGGGATGACGGCACCGATTGGCCAGGCTGCGCACGGGGTCTCGGGGGGGGGGGGGGGCTGTTACTTGGCAGGTGGCGGCGCATCAACGGCGATCACGTACAACACTCAGCTTGCAAAGTGCTAGCTGTGTGTTTTTTTTTTTTAAATATATGAAAATTGGCCTATCAGGGCCTGAGCAATGCAGTGCGGCGGTACTGGACAAGCTGAGCTCGTCTGTAACGCCCAGCTGGTTTTCATCACACTGCCAGTACTATAGCCAGTATTACAGAGACTATTGGCCACTGCTACATGGGAGTGGTGGGAAATAGTAACATGACGTGACTCAATAGTGTGCAAGGGGCCTCAACCTCATGGAGGCTTTTAATATTATCTTGTTTAGAGATTCACTATTCACTCGAGATGGTCAACAAGATGCAAATGAATCCCCCTCCAGCATGCTAAATATTGAAAAGAGCTTGGGGGATATCTGCACACGCGCTAGGTCTCGGCCAAGATGGCCCGCAATGGCAACTTCACCTGAGCTCCATCTAGCAAGGCTTTCTGCATCTTTGACAAGCTATTCCAGCACAAAACCACAAACAAACCCATTTTGAAATCATGATTTGTTTTAAAAGTAAGATATAGAAAAAAAATTACCTTGTAAGTCAAGACAAGACAAATAACATTTATATCGCACTTTTCTCCTGGCGGACTCAAAGCGCCAGAGCTGCAGCCACTAGGACGCGCTCTATAGGCAGTAGCAGTGTTAGGGAGACTTGCCTAAGGTCTCCTACTGAATAAGTGCTGGCTTACTGAACAGGCAGAGCCGAGATTCGAACCCTGGTCTCCTTTGTCAGAGGCAGAGCCCTTAACCATTACACCATCCAGCCACCACCAGTCTCTAAATGAATTATTATAACTTTTGCGCATTTGAAAGTAAACTTGTTTTAACAGGAAATGCCCTTTGAACAACAAGGGAATATCGTATCCGAGTCTGAATTATCCAGACGTGTTTTATGTATTCTAGTATTACAATGTGCAAATGTTAATATTGTTATGAACATCTGCCCATCTGCGCTAAGAAAATGTTAAACTATCAGGCCAGAATCTGCAGATATATTTACTGAGGGGGAAGTCATTTCAGTGGTGTCACAATACCTTCTGAATCCTCCGGTGACTGTGACGGTGGCATCAGACACAAACTCCCGAATGATGGACTCTATAAGGTGCTCAACTGCCTCCGCTTCCTTCCTCGACACACGACTGCTGAGGTCTTCATAGTAAAGTAATCCTGCAAGAAGTCAGTAAAATATGATAGGATGTACGTATACAGTATGTTGTATATATTTATCTATAATAATAATCAGGGCTGGATTTCTGGAAAGGCCACATAGGCCCGGGCCTTGGGCGGCAGCTGGCCAAGGGGCGGCTGGACATGGAAGGGGAATTGCTGCATATGGAATAAAAAGCTGCAAATGGAATGCAAAGGTTGCAAATAAGGAGCAACACATGGGAATAGGAAGATGCTGCCCGAGGGATCTGTATAGAATTGAAGGAGGCTGCTGTGCATGAAGGTTAGACATGGGAGAGTGGGCTGCACAGGGAATAGGAGAGGGCTGCTGTGCATGAATGTTAGACATGGAAGAGGGGGCTGCACAGGGAATAGGAGAGGGCTGCTGTGCATGAATGTTAGACATGGAAGAGGGGGCTGCACAGGGAATAGGAGAGGGCTGCTGTGCATGAATGTTAGACATGGAAGAGGGGGCTGCACAGGGAATAGGAGAGGGCTGCTGTGCATGAATGTTAGACATGGAAGAGGGGGATGCACACGGAATAGGAGAGGGCTGCTGTGCATGAATGTTAGACATGGAAGAGGGGGCTGCACAGGGAATAGGAGAGGGCTGCTGTGCATGAATGTTAGACATGGAAGAGGGGGCTGCACACGGAATAGGAGAGGGCTGCTGTGCATGAATGTTAGACATGGAAGAGGGGGCTGCACAGGGAATAGGAGAGGGCTGCTGTGCATGAATGTTAGACATGGAAGAGGGGGCTGCACAGGGAATAGGAGAGGGCTGCTGTACATGAATGTTAGACATGGAAGAGTGGGCTGCACAGGGAATAGGAGAGGGCTGCTGTGCATGAAGGTTAGACATGGAAGAGGGAGCTGCACAGGGAATAGGAGAGGGCTGCTGTGCATGAAGGTTAGACATGGAAGAGGGAGCTGCACACGGAATAGGAGAGGGCTGCTGTGCATGAATGTTAGACATGAAAGAGGGCTGCACAGGGAAAAGAAGGGGGGTTCTGCACATGGAAGGGAAGCTGCAAGACAGTTGGCCTAGGAGCGGAAAAATAATAAATCCGGCCTTGATGATAATAATAATAATAATAAATAATTTTAAAGCTGACCACTGTGTGTCATTATTTCCTTCTATCCCACACATGCCACATTGACTTTGCAAGCAAAGAGGGTGGCACTGCTTCTAAAAATGCACCTTTATTGTTCCATGTACAGACCAAAGTGTAAGCAGTGGGGGTTAGGGGAGCCTGACAGTCATTTTGCGGTTACCCGCTTCCTCAAAGGCTATAAAGCAACGCAGTTACTCGCTTCCTCAGAGGCTCTAAAGCCTCTGAGGAAGGGGGTATCTGCAAAACGGCTGTCAGTCTCCCCTAACCCCCACTGCTTACACTTCTGTCTTACACTGAACAATAAAGGTGCATTTTTAAAAGCAATGCCAAGTCAATTCACCAGAAGCTAGAAATTTCAAAAGGCTACATTTAATATCCCCTTTTACTAAATACAAATGTGCTTGTTAGCTATGGAATTGGGATCACCATAGTGGCTGTAGCCATGCGAGGGGGGGGGGATGGGGGGGGGGAGGGATGGTGGAGGGCTATATGTAGTGGAGATTTTGGGTCTGCAGCAGGCCTCGTAAAGAACCCCCACTGCTGCTCAGAATGCAGAGCAGCAGCAGCAGGGGCATTACGGACAAGTTACCCACCTCCTGATTCCACCAACGTTCTATCTTCTCCAGACATTCCTGCCCCTATCATTAGAGTGCCCTCTGGTTATCTATACTGAGAAGGCTACTTCCGGCTACACAGGGACGGATCTAGGGGGGGGCAAGCGGGTCTCTTGCCCCAGGCGCAGTTTGTTGAATTCTTAAAAAGGCGGCAAAATTTGGATGGGGAATGGCAGTTTAGGCGCCAAAACCTGACCTTGCCCCAGGCGCAACTTGGTCTAGATCCGTCCCTGCGGCTACATATATGGGGACTGGTCTTTAATGGCTACTTATACTGAGTGGGGGGGCACTACCTCATAACCAAACTGTTGGTGAGGCCTTCTGGCTACATTCAATTTGTGTGTGGGAGGGAGCACAAAATTGCCGTATAATTTTTTTGGGAGGGGCCAACCTAAACTTTGATATGAGGGCCCAATGACCTTTAGCTATGCAACCGTTCGTTAGGAGTAATTTTTTGTGCATCACTACATTAGACTATGAAAACGTTTGAGGCTGCCGTAGGGGTTAACAACTTTTTTTTTTGTTTTGTTTCTTTGTAAACTAGTTTGTGCTTCCAGTGTAAAAGATTTAAACAACTTTAAAGAACTTGTGATTTATCAAATGCTGTGACCAGATGAAACGATCTCCATCTGCTGCGTTAGGGACTTCATTAAGCCAATGGAGATGGCACAATTAACTGCTAATAATGTATATGGGGAGGAAATTACAATTGAGCAGTCCCAGATGGCGTCATTATCGGAAAAATGAAAGGATGGGGGGGGGGCAATAAATAATCAAATACAAATTACAAAAAATAATAATGGAACAATCGAGCTTGCAGATGCAGCAAGGCTTACAGCAATCTGAACAAACAGTGTACGTCAGCCTGGCATAAGTCAGTTCAAACAAGTTGGAGAAGTACAGCTTGTGTGATTTAGACAAAGATTTCCTATTCTTTCGTTATTTCATTAACAGTAACGCAACCGCCTTGCCATCTTCCAAATGCCATGGAGAAAATCCACACCACATACAAATGCCATGGAGAAAATCCACACCAAACCAGACCACATACTAATGCCATGGAGAAAATCCACACCACATCCCACACAAATGCCATGGAGAAAATCCACACCAAACCACATACTAATACCATGGAGAAAATCCACACCACATCCCACACAAATGCCATGGAGAAAATCCACACCAGACCACATACAAATGCCATGGAGAAAATCCTCACCAGACCAGACCACATACAAATGCCATGGAGAAAATCCACACCAGACCACATACAAATGCCATGGAGAAAATCCACACCACACCACATACAAATGCCTTGGAGAAAATACATACCAGACCACATACTAATGCCATGGAGAAAATCCACACCAGACCACATACAAATGCCATGGAGAAAATCCACACCAGACCACATACAAATGCCATGGAGAAAATCCACACCAGACCAGATCACATACAAATGCCATGGAGAAAATCCACACCAGACCACACACAAATGCCATGGAGAAAATCCACACCAGACCACATACAAATGCCATGGAGAAAATCCACACCAGACCACATACTAATGCCATGGAGAAAATCCACACCAGTATACAGGGAGTGCAGAATTATTAGGCAAATGAGTATTTTGACCACATCATTCTCTTTATGCATGTTGTCTTACTCCAAGCTGTATAGGCTCGAAAGCCTACTACCAATTAAGCATATTAGATGATGTGCATCTCTGTAATGAGAAGGGGTGTGGTCTAATGACATCAACACCCTATATCAGGTGTGCATAATTATTAGGCAACTTCCTTTCCTTTGGCAAAATGGGTCAAAAGAAGGACTTGACAGGCTCAGAAAAGTCAAAAATAGTGAGATATCTTGCAAAGGGATGCAGCACTCTTAAAATTGCAAAGCTTCTGAAGCGTGATCATCGAACAATCAAGCGTTTCATTCAAAATAGTCTACAGGGTCGCAAGAAGCGTGTGGAAAAACCAAGGCGCAAAATAACTGCCCATGAACTGAGAAAAGTCAAGCGAGCAGCTGCCAAGATGACACTTGCCTCCAGTTTGGCCATATTTCAGAGCTGCAACATCACTGGAGTGCCCAAAAGCACAAGGTGTGCAATACTCAGAGACATGGCCAAGGTAAGAAAGGCTGAAAGACGACCACCACTGAACAAGACACACAAGCTGAAACGTCAAGACTGGGCCAAGAAATATCTCAAGACTGATTTTTCTAAGGTTTTATGGACTGATGAAATGAGAGTGAGTCTTGATGGGCCAGATGGATGGGCCCGTGGCTGGATTGGTAAAGGGCAGAGAGCTCCAGTCCGACTCAGACGCCAGCAAGGTGGAGGTGGAGTACTGGTTTGGGCTGGTATCATCAAAGATGAGCTTGTGGGGCCTTTTCGGGTTGAGGATGGAGTCAAGCTCAACTCCCAGTCCTACTGCCAGTTTCTGGAAGACACCTTCTTCAAGCAGTGGTACAGGAAGAAGTCTGCATCCTTCAAGAAAAACATGATTTTCATGCAGGACAATGCTCCATCACACGCGTCCAAGTACTCCACAGCGTGGCTGGCAAGAAATGGTATAAAAGAAGAAAAACTAATGACATGGCCTCCTTGTTCACCTGATCTGAACTCCATTTTGAACCTGTGGTCCATCATAAAATGTGAGATTTACAAGGAGGGAAAACAGTACACCTCTCTGAACAGTGTCTGGAGGCTGTGGTTGCTGCTGCACGCAATGTTGATGGTGAACAGATCAAAACACTGACAGAATCCATGGATGGCAGGCTTTTGAGTGTCCTTGCAAAGAAAGGTGGCTATATTGGCCACTGATTTGTTTTTGTTTTGAATGTCAGAAATGTATATTTGTGAATGTTGAGATGTTATATTGGTTTCACTGGTAGAAATAAATAATTGAAATGGGTATATATTTTTTTTAAGTTGCCTAATAATTATGCACAGTAATAGTCACCTGCACACACAGATATCCCCCTAAAATAGTTAAAACTAAAAACTACCATTAAAAATATTCAGCTTTGATATTAATGAGTTTTTTGGGTTCATTGAGAACATGGTTGTTGTTCAATAATAAAATTATTCCTCAAAAATACCACTTGCCTAATAATTCTGCACTCCTTGTATATACATTAGGGTCTGCACTCCCACATAAATTGTTATCAGGCAAAAAGAGATACAATTGTTCACTCAGGTTGCAGTGTTATAAGAAATACCTCAATAATACAAAAATACCTGCACACCAGCCAATAATTGATTTCAAATGCAATACTTATTATTCAAGTGAAAAAATATATACATAGACCCCGATAAACGGGCAGGATACATTCATATACAGCATAGCACAACTTTAACTGAACAACAAGCAGTAAGACAATGTATAGTAAGACAATGTTACAATATCCTGACAATACAGAGATGGCGTAAAGTCGCAGGGTGCGTTTCCACTAGTGCGGTGGGAAATCACCGCGGATTCTCCGCGGACGAATTCGCATGCAGGAGCGAAATCGCATGCGGTTGTATGCGAATTTTACCGCGAATTCGCATACGATTTCGCATGGATGACGCTGTGTGCGAATTTAACCATGTCAGTGCCTGACATGATTAATTGATTGATTCAATGCGAAATCGTATGCGAATTCGCATGAAAAAACACCATGCGAATTCCCTATTAAATACATTGTATGCGAATCGCATGCGTGTGTGCGGTGTCCAAATTCGGATGGCTCTGCTGAGCAGATTTTTCCTGCACAAGAAAACGCTCCGTTTTCCTGACAAGTGGACACAGGCTCATTCACTTTTATTCGTTATGCGAATTTGCATGCGGGGAACGCATGCAAATTCGCGTTAGTGGAAATGCACCCTCAGTTACCCAACAGCAGCGCTGCATGGTCGCATTTGTTGCTTATCTGCTGTTTGCCTTTTTGGACTTTCATTGCCCGTGATCAAGAGGCTTCAACTGCCTCGAAACAGCGCTGCTGTTGGGTAACTGAGACTTTCCTCCATCTCTGTATTGTCAGGATATTGTAACATTGTCTTACTATACATTGTCTTACTGCTTGTTGTTCAGTTAAAGTTGTGCTATGCTGTATATGAATGTATCCTGCCCGTTTATCGGGGTCTATGTATATATTTTTTCACTTGAATAATAAGTATTGCATTTGAAATCAATTATTGACTGGTGTGCAGGTTTTTTTGTATTATTGAGAAAATCCTCACCAGACCACAACACATACAAATGCCATGGAGAAAATCCTCACCACACCACATACAAATGCCATGGAGAAAATCCACACCAGACCACATACAAATGTCATGGAGAAAATCCACACCAGACCACATACAAATGCCATGGAGAAAATCCACACCAGACCACATACAAATGTCATGGAGAAAATCCACACCAGATCACATACAAATGCCATGGAGAAAATCCTCACCAGACCACATACAAATGCCATGGAGAAAATCCTCACCACACCACATACAAATGCCATGGAGAAAATCCACACCAGACCACACCACATACAAATACCATGGAGAAAATCCACACCAGAACACATACAAATGCCATGGAGAAAATCCACACCAGAACACATACAAATGCCATAGAGAAAATCCACACCAGACCAGACCACATACAAATGCCATGGAGAAAATCCTCACCACACCACATACAAATGCCATGGAGAAAATCCACACCAGACCACACCACATACAAATACCATGGAGAAAATCCACACCAGAACACATACAAATGCCATGGAGAAAATCCACACCAGAACACATACAAATGCCATAGAGAAAATCCACACCAGACCAGACCACATACAAATGTCATGGAGAAAATCCACACCAGACCACATAAAAATGTCATGGAGAAAATCCACACCACACCACATACAAGTGTCATGGATAAAATCCACACCACACCACATACAAATGCAATGGAGAAAATCCACACCACACCACATACAAATGCCACGGAGGATGGGTGACCACGGGGGACACACACAAATATCAGAGGAGTGCAGTGTCAAAAGTGCGTTGTGAGATTTTACAAAGAATTAAAGGGAACCTGGAGCAAAAAAATAAAAATAAAGTGCAAAATAGCTCAGCAGAGGGCGAGTCAGGTCATCTCGGCGTCACACAGTAACCGATTTGGGTACTGCCATAGACTTTAAAGTGACACTTAAAGGACCTCTGTTGCGAAAATCTGTAAAATATATGTAAACATATACAATTAAGAAGTTTGTTTCTTCCAGAGTAAAATGAGCCATAAATTACTTTTCTCCTATGTTGCTGTCACTTACAGTAGGTAATAGAAATCTGACAGAACCGACAGGTTTTGGACTAGCATATCTCCTCATGTTTAAATCCACTTTTTAACCTGCCTGGCGTTCTATTAAGATCGCCAGGGAGGCTGCGGGAGGGTTTTTTTTTTATAAAAAAAAAAAACTATTTCATGCAGCCAACTGAAAGTTGGCTGCATGAAAGCCCACTAGAGGGCGCTCCGGAGGCGTTCTTCCGATCGCCTCCGGCGCCCAGAATAAACAAGGAAGGCCGCAATGAGCGGCCTTCCTTGTTTTGCTTCCCTCGTCGCCATAGCGACGAGCGGAGTGACGTCATGGACGTCAGCCGACGTCCTGACGTCAGCCGCCTCCGATCCAGCCCTTAGCGCTGGCCGGAACTTTTTGTTCCGGCTACGCTGGGCTCAGGCGGCTGGGGGGACCCTCTTTCGCCGCTGCTCGCGGCGGATCGCCGCAGAGCGGCAGCGATCAGGCAGCACACGCGGCTGGCAAAGTGCCGGCTGCGTGTGCTGCTTTTTACTTGAGCCAAATCGGCCCAGCAGGGCCTGAGCGGCAGGCTCCGGCGGTACTGGACGAGCTGAGCTCGTCCAGACCGCCCAGCAGGTTAAGTTTTAATTGTTTTATTGTTTTAGCTCAATGACACATTCATTGAAGTATGCCAAAGTTAAAATCTATGAACAATTGACACTTTTTATTTCGTTCCTGCTCTCAGAAGCTGTTTTCTGCTAGTAAAGTGTTTTATAGTTGCAATTTCTTATCAGTGAGGGTCACACTGTAGTCCCTTCCTGTCTGAGTTAGGACTGAGTCAGTTACTTACATACCTGATATTTAACTCTTTCAGGTAGAGAAAGATAAAAAGGAACACAGCATAGTTATTTGTGTGCTAGGCATTGTACATACCCATACCCACTGTACATACCCACTCAGTAAGAGTGATTAAGATGTGGAATGCATTGCCACAGGAACTAGTTATGGCAAACTCTATATTTAAAGGGGGCTTAGATGCTTTCCTTGCGTTGAAAGACACCCATGGCTACAACTACTAGGTAATGCCTAATGATGTTGATCCAGGGATTTTATCTGATTGCCATCTGGAGTCGGGAAGGAATTTTCTTTTCCTTTTGGGGCTAATTGGACCATGCCTTGTAAGGGTTTTTTCTCGCCTTTCTCTGGATCAGTGCGGCCCGCCAGGCCTCCTGCTGCGGCCCCCTGCTTCATGCGGTGGCTATGCAACTTTAAAAAAAAAACAAAAAAAAAAAAAACCTTTCCCTCATGCTGCGGCTGCAGACTATAAATAGTTACAGCCTCCCCCCTCGTTGTCCCCCGCGCTGCCGCCTCTAACACACTTCAGATCGGCGGCGGGAGAAGATAGCAACCAGCCACCCCGGCGCATGGCAGCTGCACGGGGGACTTTAAGTGCTGGACGTGACCGATGATGCCACTTCCTGCATTCACCGTGCGGCTGCCATGCGACGGTCTGACTGGCTCAGATCTTCTGCTCTCGATCTGAGGTGAGTTACAGGTGGCAGCACGAGGGACAAAGAGGGGGACGGGGAACAATGAGGGGGGCGTAAATATTAAATGAGTGCGTTTTGTGGGCACATCTGAGGCCAATCTGTGCATTTTGTGGGCATATCTGAGGCCAATCTGAGTGAATTTTGTGGGCAAATCTGCGGCCAATCTGACTGCATTTTGTGGGTAAATCTGCAGCCAATCTGAATGTATTATGTGGGTAAATCTGCAGCCAATCTGAATGTATTATGTGGGTAAATCTGCAGCCAATCTGAATGTATTATGTGGGTAAATCTGCAGCCAATTTTTGTGTATTTTGTGGGTAAATCTGCAGCAAATCTGAATGTATTATGTGGGTAAATCTGCAGCCAATCTGAATGTATTTTGTGGGTAAATCTGCAGCCAATCTGAATGTATTTTGTGGGTAAATCTGCAGCCAATCTGAATGTATTATGTGGGTAAATCTGCAGCCAATCTGAATGTATTATGTGGGTAAATCTGCAGCCAATCTGAATGTATTATGTGGGTAAATCTGCAGCCAATCTGAATGTATTTTGTGGGTAAATCTGCAGCCAATTTTTGTGTATTTTGTGGGTAAATCTGCAGCCAATCTGAATGTACAGTATTATGTGGGTAAATCTGCAGCCAATCTGAATGTACAGTATTATGTGGGTAAATCTGCAGCCAATCTGAATGTATTATGTGGGTAAATCTGCAGCCAATCTGAATGTATTATGTGGGTAAATCTGCAGCCAATTTTTGTGTATTTTGTGGGTAAATCTGCAGCAAATCTGAATGTATTATGTGGGTAAATCTGCAGCCAATCTGAATGTATTATGTGGGTAAATCTGCAGCAAATCTGAATGTATTATGTGGGTAAATCTGCGGCCAATCTGAGTGCATTTTGTGGAGAATCTTCTGGTTGTACTGTGTGGGGAATCTGCAATCACTCTAATTGCATTTTGTGGGGAAATCTGCCTCTATTTTTTTTCCCCGGGGAAGGGGGGGATCGATTGTGTCGGCCCTCCACCGTGTGGTCTGAAAAAAATACGGCCCTCCATGCCCGCGAAGTTGGACAGCACTGCTCTGGATCAACAGGGATATGTGAGGGAGCAGGCTGGTGTTGTATTTTGTTCTCTGGTTGAACTCGATGGACGTATGTCTTTTTTTTTAACCAAAATAACTATGTAACTATGTCTATCTCATCATGTCACGTCACCTCGGGTATCTTTTAAATCAAAATGATTCACTTCTCCAATTCAGTTTCCACTGTTACACAATGCGCTACAAAATCACGGGATCAGTTAAAAATGTCGCCAGAGCCTACAGTGTAAAAATGGCGCCGCATTAATTTGCATTATAAAACAATATTTATCGGTTTATGAGTTAAAAAATGGCGCCGCACTAAAAACGATAATTATCGTTTTATGACTTCCATAAAACTATAAATATCGTTTTGAAATGTATGTCATAAAACTATAAATATCGTGTTGGTGTGTGTGTGTGTGTGTGTGTGTGTGTGTGTGTGTGTGTGTGTGTGTGTGTGTGTGTGTGTGTGTATATATATGCATGCATGCATGCATGCATGCATACATACATACATACATACATACATACATACATACATACATACATACATACATACATACATACATACATACATACATACATACATATATATATATATATATATATATATATATATATATATATATATATATATACACACACACACATCCAGGAAAGGAACATTAAACTCTCACAAACGAAAAATATTGATTTTCGTAAAAACGATAAATATCGTTTTAAAAAAAATATCGTGCGTAACCAGGCGCCATTATTTGGCTGGCGCCATTTTTAACTGGACGCCAAAATCACTACTTGGTTAATATGGGCGGAGCTGCTGACGGTGTGTCTCTCTAGCAAGTGGACGAAGAAAAGTCAGAGAGAAGGACACCGGCGGGGATCTGGGGAGCCAAACAGTCAGCCCGGAAGACCGAGTGGGGGAGAGCCCGCAGGGAAAACTCTATGCGCTGATTACTTCATCCATACTGTGAGTGCAAATGTTAACTCTTCTGTCTTTAAAGAGACTCCGTAACAAAAATTGCATCCTGTTTTTTATCATCCTACAAGTTCCAAAAGCTATTCTAATGTGTTCTGGCTTACTGCAGCACTTTGTACTATCACAGTCTCTGTAATAAATCAATGTATCTTTCCCTTGTCAGACTTGTCAGCCTGTGTCTGGAAGGCTGCCAAGTTCTACAGTGTTGTGGTTCTGCTTTGCACTCCCCCCTCAGGGGGGAAAGAAACACACAAATGATCTCTTGAGATTCAAAAGGAATGCTGTATACAGCCTGCTTGTGTATGGATGTCTTTTCTATGTGTGGACATACTGTACATCAACCTACTTCCTGTTTTGGTGGCCATTTTGTTTGTTTATAAACAAACTTTTTAAAACTGTTTTTAACCACTTTTAATGCGGCGGGGAGCGGCGAAGTTGTGACAGAGGGGAATAGGAGATGTCCCCTAACGCACTGGTATGTTTACTTTTGTGCGATTTTAACAATACAGAGTCTCTTTAAGTTAACTCTTCAATCCTTAAAATAACTCCAGAATTCTAAAGTTAAAAGACTTTAACTGCGTGTGAAAATAACTAAAGAGGAGGTAACTTAAAGAGAACCTGTACTGAGTAAAATTATTTAAAATAAACACATGAGGTAACTTCAAATGAACATTACATAGTTACCTCGCCATCAGTTCCTCTCAGAAGCTCACCATTTTCTTCTGACAGTGATCCCTTCCAGTTCTGACAACATTTTGTCAGAACTGAAATGTATCAGTTGCTGCCAGTTATATATCAGTTGCTATCAGTTACAGCTGAGAGGAGAACTGATGTGTCCATGCAGGGGCGTAGCTAAGGAGCTGTGGGCCCCGATGCAAGTTTTACAATGGGGCCCCCCCCCCAAGCACTCTATACATAACAATTGCTACGGCGCACCAAAACCTGCCAATGGCAACTACAGTGTCAGAGGTGCAAGAAGGGAATGGGGAGCAGTTTGTTAATGATTACCACTATTCAAAGTATCTATAGAAGTGATTATTAGGAGCACAGGACCAATAGAGAGCTAATACTGTAGTTGAGGGAGGGCCCTTCGGGGCCCCTCTGGCCCAAGGGCCCAGATGCGGTCTCTACCTCTGCACCCCCTATTGCTACGCCCCTGTGTCCATGTTTCCCTATGGCTCAAGTGGGCGATATTACAGTTTAACCTCCTTGGCGGTAACCCCGTGTGTGACACGGGGTAAGCCGCCGGAGGGTGCCGCTCAGGCCCTGCTGGGCCGATTTTCATAATTTTTGTTTTGCTGGACGCAGCTAGCACTTTGCTAGCTGCGCCAGCACTCTGATCGCCGCCGGCCCCTGCCCGATCGCCGCTATCTGCTGCGGCGCGGGCCCCCCCCCCCCCTCCAGACCCCAGCGCTGCCTGGCCAATCAGTGCCAGGCAGCGCCGAGGGGTGGCCCGGGACTCCCAATGACGTCCCGACGTCAGTGACGTCGGTGACGTCATCCCGCCCCGTCGCCATGGCGACGGGGGAAGCCCTCCAGGAAATCCCGTTCTATGAACGGGATTTCCTGATCGGAGATCGCCGAAGGCGATCGAAGCGGGCGGGGGGATGCCGCTCAGCAGCGGCTATCATGTAGCGAGCCCTCGGCTCGCTACATGATTAAAAAATTTTTTTTTTTTTAAAAAACTGCTGCGCTCCCTCCTGGCGGTATTTTTCATACCGCCAAGGAGGTTAACAGTGTGCTGACCAGAAAGCTGTTATGGGGTAATGGCCATTCTCAAAATGGAGGACGGAGAATTCCATTGATCACAGTGAACAAACAGGACGCAGGAGAGGAAAAATAGATTGAGGAGTAGACTACACAGGAGGTAAGTATGACTTGTGTATGTTTATTTTGACTTTTAATTTTCAGTTCAGGTTTTCTTTAAGGAATGAAGAGATAAGATAACTCTCACTGTGTGGTGGTACCTTTTCTCTTGCCTTATTATCTCCAGCATGATCTTAGTGAATTGAGGCCATTGTCATTGGTGGTCCATCTGACTTGGTGAGTCGCTCTCCATTAGATGTTGGTGGTGGGCGTGACACATGTTTATGTACTGTTGGTCAAGAGTTTTTGAATGTTTTGCCATTCACTGTCTAAAGCCTCTTCTATGAGTCATGTCAGCACTATTGTACATCAGTAGTTTCTTTTCAGTCAACTGTACTTTTTTGGGCCTTTTAAGTATATGTTTACTGGCCTTCATCACATAATGCATTGTGTGAGATGTATTGTGTCTAGAGGTCTAGATTGACGCTTCAGAGAGTTTATAGAAAACACTGACAGGTCAACCCATGAGAACATAATCTGCATTCAGCAATTATCACAGGTGTATGACCAGGAAACAGTTTCAAATATACAATAAAATGTAGTTAGGGCTTCACTTGGTCTAAACTAGATGAGCCTTTCAGGCTTGGTGGCAGGCAATGCTATGCTAATGTGAATGAGCTGTCAAAGGACTTTCATGTTGCCTTTTCCACACAGAGGCTATAGAGAGGCACAGGGTGAGTCTCTGGCTCTGCCTGCGTCAACAGCTTCAAAGTTTTTTCCATGAACTGCAACTTATGGAGTTCATGCTGCATTTTAAGTATATATACACAGTACGTATACACACACACACACACGGCTGAAATCAGAAATCCCTGGGCCCCATAATGCGCAAACCTACTCCCCCCCCCCCCCACAAAAAAATAAAATAAAAGTAGCCAGCATCCCCCCACTAATGTGGAGGCAGCCTGCACGTCTTCCCACTCCCACCTTCAGCGCTGGGTCCCGGTTCGAACCCCAGCCAGGGCACTATCTGCACGGAGATTTTATGTTCTCCACATGTTTGCATGGGTTTCCTCCGGGCATTTTGGTTTCCTCTTGCATCCCAAGAACATACAGATAAGATAACTTCACCCCCAAGGGTTTTTACCCTAATGGACCAGAGCAATTTTCACCTGTCAGAGCTCCTACCTTTCCTTCCCCAATAACTTTATCACTGCTTGTCACAATGATCTAAATCTTTTGGGGTTTTTTTGTTTCTTGCTTTTCTTCCACCAATAAGGCTTTCTGTAGGTGGTACATTATGCTAAGAATTATTTTATTCTAACAGGAATAATAAGAAAAAAAAATGGAAAAAACAGAATTTCTCAGTTTTCAGCCATTTTAGTTTTAAAATAAAACGTGCTACTGTGAATAAAACCCACGTATTTTATTTGCTCATTTGTCCCGGTTATTAAACGTTTAAATTGTGTCCCTTGTACAATGTATGCCGATTTGTATTTGTTCGGGTTTGCGTCCGTCACTAATTGCAAGCCTGTCTATGCAAATATAACAGTGATATACCCTCATGCCATACATAGTAAAAACATAAAGTCGGCACGAAATTACGCAAACACTATGCAAAATTACAAATGATTACACCAAATCAATTGAATTTGCAAATTGTAATTACATATGGGCGTAATTGTGGAAATGTACAGCAAAATTTCACGTAATCGTAATTAGCTGATTACGATCCTCATTAAGTGCGGATAAAGTCCTGATCACATACCAACAAGCAAGCAAAAAAATTAACAAAAGTATTGATTAAATAAAAAATAATTACCGTGCTTCTGCATGCTTGTAAACTTTAAACCCGTATTACTTTTTACGTCTTCTAAGGTGCGCAAACCCATTCTGTACCACTTCTCTGCGGTCTTCAAACCCACACCAAAGACCGATGTAAATATCTGGAGAAAGAGAAGAAATCTCAATATTTTTAGGTTATTCAAATTCATGGATCTTATTTAGAAATTATACTGGATCCAGCATGTGGACTCTACAGTGCAGTAAAGAGAATGAAGCTAGGGTGATCACAGAACCTTGTAATGACATTTACTGACTGACTACTGCAACCACAGCTGTTGGAAATATGAGAAGGAAAGACAGACACTGAGGTTAGTAAATAAACAAGTTCAAAAATAAAAGTAAAAATAAATGCTATTTTAAAGCCGATATCCGGGATCATTAAAAGAGTCACGAAAAACTGTAAAATATAAACACATGGGTAGACATACCTATGAGATTTACAATTGTCCCAGAATGTGGTTCACCCTAAATGACATGGGGTTGGTTCACAAAGCTTACCCTTTTGTCACCTTAAAGAGACACTGAAGCGAAAAATAAAATTATGATGTTATGATTTGTATGTGTAGTACAGCTAAGAAATAAAACATTAAGATCAGATACATCAGTCTAATTGTTTCCAGTACAGGAAGAGTTAAGAAACTCCAGTTGTTATCTCTATGGAAAAAAGCCATTAATCTCTGCGACTTTCAAAGTCGTGGAGAGGGCTGTTATCTGACTTTTATTATCTCAACTGTAAGTAAACAAATGTCTTTTTCTCTGACAGAGGAGAGGTCATTAGTTCACAGACTGCTCTGAAAGAATCATTTTGAATGCTGAGTGTTGTGTAATCTGCACATATTATAGAATGATGCAATGTTAGAAAAAACACTATATACCTGAAAATAAAAATATGAGAACATTTTCGTTGCTGCTAATCTTCTAGTAATTATTCATAGTACACAACCAATTCATTATATCAGATTTTTTTTTTTGCTTCAGTGTCTCTTTAACTAGAATGAGAGCTAATGCATGAGTTATAACAAATAAGGAGATTAATTAATTTAACATTGGTGATATTATCGTGGACACGCAGCGCACAGCAATATTACCGTTACTTCCACACATAAGTACCGCAAGATACTCTAGTAGCGTGGCCCTTGGTATTCCAGTACAGTGACCGTTACTACCGTAACAGGCGGGACGGCTACTAGAGTACTGTGTGTTAAGCTACTAGCATATCTCGCGGTACTTACGCATGGAAGTAGTGGTGATATTGCCGTGAGCTGTGCATGCATAGTAATAGTACTGATGTTTAATAAATCAAACCCAAGGAGAGATAATTCATGCGATAAACAGATAAGGAGAGATAAATCAGTCGTTAAAGGCACCCTTAGCAGTACCATAAATCGGGCAAATTAACTTACCTGGGGCTTCCTCCAGCCCCTCGTAGTCGGTGAAGCTCCTTGGCAACTTCCAGGTTCCCTCTGTTCTGCCCGATGGCTTCAGTAGAGTGGCGACTTTGGCCATAGTCGTAGGCCAGTGTGCATCCCCTCCGCGCGTCCATTGCCGTAAGTGTGCTGTGCACGCGCGGTTTATTCTTTCAAGAATCGCGCATGTGCAGAATGCTTACAGCGGCAGGCGTGTGGAGGGGCAGCACATGCAGAGTGGCCCACGACTTCGGCCAAAGTTATCGTTGTAACAGAACCACCGGGGGCAGACTGGAAGGAGCCCGGAGGATGCTGAGGCACTTCCCCGACTATGAGGGGCTCGAGGAAGCCCCAGATAAGTTCATTTGCCTGATTTGTGGTACTGCTAAGGGTCCCTTAAAGCCAAATAAAGAGAGTTAAATCATTAAATCATGAGTTGTCAGCTAAGGAAAGATAAATCTTGAGTTAGGATAGAGAAGGAGAGATACATCATGAGTTAAGTCACTTATGGAGAGATAAATTGTGAGATCATTCAAAAAAGCTTTGTGAATTAACCCCATTTTCCCTTTTTAGCTGTCAGTTACAGTAGGTAGTATTAATAAGACTGTTCTAAACCTCTGACTGACAGGTTTTGGATTAGTCCATCATTTCATGGGCGAGTCTCAGGATTTACTTTATTTGCACCAGCTCCCCATAGATGGCAGTCAGATCCAATCACTACACACGACAGGCAAGCTGGGGATGATGATCCACCATAGTCCAAACTAGTAATGAAATAGGACATATGCGGCATCATTTTAGCCGGGAAGAGGCAAACAATATAATTTGAGGTGCTTTATAGCACTTATAGCAAAAATAGGACGCGTGAAGTGTGAAAAAGTGTTTTCTGCATTTCTATTTTCCCTGTAAAATGCCTTTGAAATAGAATAAGGTTTGGAGATGAATATTACTGAAAGAGACTATAACATTTTCAGCCTTATTTCTTCTATCCTATAAGTTCCTATACCTGTTCTAATGTGGTCTGGATTATTGCAGCCTTTTTTAGTTGCACTGTCTCTGTAATATATCGAATCTTCCTTTCTTTGTCAACCCAGGGAGGAATGGGCTGCCTCTGTTGTAATAAATACAAGTTATGCACGCCCCCTCCACACCCCCTCTAGGTTCATTACTGTGCACTTTGTTTATTCCTCACAGACAGCATCTCTGCTCTCAGTTTCAGCTTGTCTGTGACGCAGTTTGTGAGGGGGGGGGGGGAGGCTGCCTGTCACATGCTGAGAAACCATGAGAATCCCAGACTGGAGCGCAGATAATTCACTATGTAATAAAAACTTGCAGTATACTATAACATGATATATATAAATAGTAGTGTATGTGTAATATATATATATATATATATATATATATATATATATATATATATATATATATATATACATATATATACATATACACACAAAGATCACTTCCTTGTTAGTGGCCATGTTTTTTGTTTGTAAACACTGCCTAAAACTGGCGATTAAAAGCCAGGATCGCGGCTGGGAGCGGGCAGGAACGGCAAAGTGAGATTCAAGAGATCACAGTGACTCAATTGGTATGTTTTTTTATTGTACAAATCGGACAGTACAGATTCCCTTTAGAGAAAGCCTATTTTGCCCTGGAAAAAACAATACAGGTGAAACTTGTAAAATTAGAATATAAAAGTCAATTTATTTTAGTAATTCAACTTAAAAAGTAAAACTGATATAGGAAATAGACTTAATTCATGCAAAGGGAGATATTTCAAGCCTTTATTTGTTATAATTTTGATGAGTATGGTTACAGCTTATGAAAACCCCAAAATCAAAATCTCAGACCATTAGAATATTGTGAAAATGTTAAATATTCTAGGCTCAAAGTGTCAGACTCTAATCTGCTAATCAATCCAAAACACCTGCAAATGGTTCCTATTTCATATATCAGTTTCACCTTTTATGTTGAATTACTGAAATAAATGGACTTGCACGATATTCTAATTTTTTTAGTTTTCACCTGTATGTACAGTATATATCCCTTAGCTGGCATAAGTAATGAAAAAGTTATTGCTGTATTACTAGCAACACAGCTGGAATGTCAAAATTGCCAGGAGTTAACTGGTAAACGAATATTATTGTTATCATCATCGTGTACATCAGTCAGTGTGTCCATGCTAACGTTATATTTTTTCTGTGGCATTCAGTCATGTTAATCCATGTTGGTCAAGGTCAAGCTGCAGGGTTGCACAAAACAGCACACAAGTGATTTCCCCCCCCCTTTTCTCCCCACCAACAGAACTGTCTGTTGGTGGGGTCTGATTCCCGACCCCCCCCACCCCCGGTTTTTTTTTTGTTTGTTTGTTTTTACAATCCCTCCCTCCTCCCAGCTGGCCAATCATGGCGATCGGCTGTCACAGGCTTCTGCCTATGAGAGCCGATCTCTCTCTTGTCCCTCAGGGGGAAAGCCTTGTTAATAGACTTAGATGGCGAAACCGCCGTCTTTACTGTTAGTACTGCGATCAGCAGCAGCACTGTACTGGGGACAGCCGTGTGACAAGGCTGTTCCCCTGGGAGACAAGAGAGATCAGCTCTCATAGGCAGAAGCCTGTGACAGCCGATCGCCATGATTGGCCGACTGGGAGGGAGGGATTGTAAAAAAAAAAAAATAATAATAATAATTAAATATTTAAAATAGAATATATATATATATATATATATATATATATATATATATATATATATATATATATATATATATATATATATATATATATATATATACACACACACACACGCATATATATACACACACATACATACATACATACACGCATGGGCCATAGCCGCTCGGTGACTGAAGGCGGGGCGGAGCTCCGCCCCCCGAGCAGGAGATGCGTGCGCGATCTCCTGCAAACTGCTGCCCCAGGACTTTAAGCCGATCAGCATTAGGCGGTCCTGGGGCTCCCGCCGCAGCCGCGTCCACTGGCGTGACGCGTTCGGCAAGCAGTTAATTAGAGAGGAAAAGTTGCGCCCTGAGCCAATCTTTAGCACATTTGATGTAGTATAGACCTGATGAAGCAGGTATAACATGAGAAACAGCTTTTTATTGTTTTTAAGAGTTTCATTACTTAAGGGGGGGGCCTCCTTCCCATGCGGATAAAGTTGAATGTTATTTACCCAGGGCTTTTTCAAGCCCCCTGTAGAATCTGAGGTCCCTCTGTGTCCTCCATTGTGCCGCTGACACCTCATGCGCACCTCCTCGATCATGCTACCATGTCAGCCCATGCACAGAACTTTGATCAATTCAAGAAGATAGCAATGGCTAGCACTGTAAGGATTACTATCGTTTATGTGAGTTTCATCTGGGGATCAGGAATGGGAGATACAAAGATGCCACCTAGTTTGCAAACAACTGCGTGCTCATGAATGAGTTAATAGACGCTCAACATGCCCTACCATATCCTAGTGGTTGGCGGTGGGTGCAGGGCAAAAACGGGTAGCCTAACAGCCGTTTCGCACGGCGGTGCTTCTTCCAAGGCTGTTCCAAGAAGCACGAAACAGCCGTTAGGCTACCCGTTTTTGCCCTGCACCCACCGCCAACCACCTAGGATATGGTAGGACATCTACTTCATACAGAAATGTCATTTATGTCACTGTAGCACAGAATCACCACTTGTGACTTATGTATTTACCTGAACTACACCACAATCACATATTGTGATCGAACTAAAAGTTTGAACAGTGAATACAATTCAATCCGCTGCAGTGCCTGAAAGTACTTGTCTTTCTACTCAGTGATCCATGCACAGAACTTTCACAGCCACAAAAGCACCCAGTGGTGAGGCGCTCAGCCAGATCTGCGCATGCACAGTGGTCTGCGATTAAGCCAGTTGTGGAGTTTATCAGGGCTGACAGCGGCAAAATGAAGTGGCTCGGAAGGACAGTGAGGCCCTTCCAGATAGTTTGAAGGTGCTGGAAGAAGCCCCGTGTAAGTACCACTCAACTTTTTTTTCCCCTCATTCAATATTTCCTTTAACCTCCCTAGCGGTATGGACAGAAATGTCCGTTCAAAAAAACATGCTGTGAACAGTATAAACATGCATACACATCAATACTCTCCTGCACTGTATACTAGACCCTTGCTTGACACATTTTAGCAAGTTACAGGAAAAAAAAAGTTTAAAAAATAAATGTTATCACTGTTTGCACAGAAATCCTGGGGAAATTGAACGCTGGGAAGGTTAAGAAAGTTGGCATAGTGGCCTTTATGTGGACAGATTAGAACTGCATTTCTTTATACATTATTGGCAGGTTAATGTCTGTGGTAAAAAATCTTGTGATAGGCGAGGTAAATAGAGCTTGTGACATTTTAATGAATTGATTAAACAAGCCATTTACTGCATCCATGAGGTAATTTACCGACCGAACATACCAAATGTGCTGTTTCCATAGCAACTGCTCTAATAAATGAACAGAGCTGAAAACAGTAAAACATAGTGGTAATTACCATAAAAAATGGTAACTACCTCATACAGTTTAACGAATGCTGTCCATAAAGTTTTACTTGTAAATGTCAGCAGTTTTATTAAATACACTATCCTGTCCATATGGAATACTCTGCCCTGCAACTACCTGCGATAAACTGTCCCAGCATCCGGTCTCCACGGCGATGACACTTGTTGCATGTGTGGTGTGCAATGTTTGAACTGTCAGTCATAGTTACACATTGGCACATCATTAGCATTTTGGTGAACCTCATTTTAAATTTTGATGTGCCTATTAGTTTTATTATAAACGCTTTGGTTAATGTCACCAGAAAAAAAAATTGTGATAGATTCAGGTGACAGTTTGCCCAAGATCAGTGTAAAGATGTACTGGTTGGCTTTCTGCTGAGCAGCTCATTCTGTTCTACAGAGCTGGATAGTGTAATGGTTAAAGAGAAACTCCAACCAAGAATTTAACTTTATCCCAATCAGTAGCTGATACCCCTTTTACATGAGAAATCTATTGCTTTTCACAAACAGACCATCAGGGGGCGCTGTATGACTGATTTTGTGCTGAAACCCCTCCCACAAGAAGCTCTGAGGACGAGGTACTTTTGACAGTTTGCCACAATGTAACAAGGTTCACAGACAGGAAATAGCTGTTAACAGCTGTCTTCAACGGCCAAAACAGCTAGCAGCAGCTACATAACCTGCCCACAGTAAAAATGTCACCATGTAATAAATGTCAGAATGTAAATCGGGAAGAGGAAAGATTTTACAATGAGTAAACACTGACTAAATCATTTATACATCATTATTGTAAAAATGAAGCACTTTTTTATTACATTATTTTCACTGGAGTTCCTCTTAAAAGGACAACTGACCTGAGAGGAATAATGGAGGCTGTCATATTTATTTCCTCTTTAAGGGCTCTGATACAGGTGACCTGGGTTCAAATCTTGTCTCTTCCTGTTCAGTAAGCCAGAACCTATTCAGTAGGGAGTCCTTGGGCTAGATTCTCTGATGGTGTAATGGTTAAGGGCTCTGCCTCTGACACAGGGGACCTGGGTTCGAATCTCGGCTCTGCCTGTTCAGTAAGCCAGCACTAATTCAGTAGGAGACCTTTGGCAAGTCTCCCTTACACTGCTACTGCCAATAGAGCGCGCCCTAGTGGCTGCTGCTCTGCTCTGGCGCTTTGAGTCCGCAAGGAGAAAAGCGCAATATAAATGTTATTTGTCTTGTCTTGTCTTGCTACTGCCTATAGAGCGCCCCCTAGTGGCTGCAGCTGAAGCACTTCGAGTCCACCAGGAGAAAAGCACAATATAATTGTTACATGTCTTGTCTACAGAGGGGGGAGGGTAGGACAAGAAGGAGTTGTCATGGGGTCTACTGAAATGGTCAGCCAACTAGAATCTACAGTAGCTCAGTGCTTTGCTGAAGGGGAAACCACTAATGTGGTACACCACTACTCACACTAGCTCTTCACCCTTCATTGTCTGCAATTTGTAAACAATAGGCAGTGAAGTGCTTCTTGCATCTCCTTACGGAAGAAAAATCAGTAAGTCAAGGTCAACACTACACTGGATGCACAAGGTTAATTTCACAGCATATCCTGAGCGGATGCCCCATGCCCTGTTGTAGTGTCTGGCAAGATATTAACACTCCATTGGATTGCAAAAGAGCAATGGGAGAGTATGTATTGCGGCAAGACCACCCTCATTTGGTGCTGGGATAAGCCAATATGAGTGAAATATTGGCTTACTCGACACTACCCTTATCTCACCCCTCTGGTCACTATTCTAATCTTAACCCTCCGGTGAAAGTGCCTAACATTAACCACTCACCCCCCCCCCCCCCCCCCGGAGGGAACTAACATCCCCGAAGGTGCCTAACCTTAACCCCCCCGCACCTAATGCCTGACCCTGAATACCTCCCCCCCTTCCTTAAGTTGCCTCAGCCTAATTACCTACAGGTGCCTAAATTACAGATAGAGAGCGATCAAGATTATTCTATGTAGCAGTCTGACAGCTACTACTCCCATCGGGTGCCCAAATAACTGGCTGGCCGCCTGATTGCTGATAATTAACATTGGCATCTATGAGACTCGGTCGCGGTGCTTAAAATACCTGATCTGCAATGGGAACCATGCCTTGCAATGAACCAATGAAAAACCTCCCTGGTGCTAGGGAGAATTTTTACTGGTCTTTTTGCAGCCTAGTGGAAGTCCTATGCTTCTGCAGGGACTCCAACAGGTAAACACTGGCATTTGTCCTTGAGCCCAGTGACTGTCAGCAGGAGGACGCCAATGGCAGCAGAAAACACCAAAGAAAGGTGAGTAGAGCAGGAACAGAAGGGGAAAACAAAGTACGTATTATCGCAGTGGATACCAGGATAAGCCACTAATAGTAAAATATCTGGCACCCATCCTAACCTTAAACCTCCTGTTTCACTGCCTAACCTTAACCCCTCCTCCTAATGCCTTACCCTACCCCCACCATCCCCGAGGTACCTAACCTTAACCCCTCCGCACCACTTAATGCTTAATCTTAACCCTCTCCATCCCCGCGGAGCCTAACCGTAACCCCCTCACCTAATGCCTAACCTTAACCCCCTAAAAGTGCCTAATAGAAAACACTAATAGAAAATTTGGGTGCCCAACTACTGATAGTTGTAGCCAATCATCTACAACCATTACATTCTATCAGCTACTACTCGCATCAGGCTTCCAAATAACCAGCTCGGCGCTCAGTTGAATTTAATACAGAAGTGTAGTAGACATCTGCCGGTTGCAGCATGGACACAACCAGATCTGGGGAAAACAGGCTAGTGATAATGGACACTGTCTGTTCCCTTAGGCTTGCACTGATTCTGTGGGGCATACGCAGCAACTGAGGAGTCAGACAAATTACACCCGTCGGAACATCCGCTCCCCCTCCACTTAATGGGATCCGTCTTTGCGCTTCTGCCCCGCTGAATCATAGCGTTTTTAGGCCTGGTGTGAACCGCGACCTTAATACATTATAATAGCTGTTGCCGATTGGGGAACTTTGAGGTCGCTTTTGTATATCTCAAAGTACATCGATTCCTTAATCCGATGAAATGATGGTATCTGTATTTCCCTTTAAAGCGTTATTTGCCCAGCTGTTGGAATACATAAGCAGCAGAGCCGTGATGATTCGATCATTCATTTAGCACAATCAGATTTTATTTGAAAGTAGTTTTTGCCGGTCCCACGGCGACCAGATGCAAATTTAGTGTTCTCAATATGTTTCAGACGGTTCCTGAAGTCAGAGTCAATGAATCTCCCTTTTATGGATGCAATATTCCCTGTCATGTCTGGAAACTAATATTTTCTTAGTAGTAAAGAGTAATAAAAAAATGACAATGTTCGAAAGTAATTTAACTCCAATACTGCCCATTCTTATTGGGAGAAAAAGGCTTGGTACATTTCCACCAGAAGTATTATTGTATTTCTTATTAAAAGAGATTAATATCTGCTATTTTTAATTATTTTCGATGTATTATTTTTTTTGTTAGGCTCCATCAGAAGACGCCGCGGAGTTTCATTAACATCAGCCGAACGTGGAAATGAAATTATGGCGAAACTAATTCCACCGTACAGAACAGGGAAAATGGCCATAGAGAAGGCGGCGGTGGCCATGATGTAATGTAGAATCAATCAAACGTTATTCTTCGCTGGGGGGGGGGGTTACCTGGCTGTAAATTTATATTTTTTCTATGCAAGTAAAATGTGACTATAAGGAGAGAATTTACCAGCTTATAAGCGTTCTTTAATGTGACATTCTACCAGATTATCTTCTGAAACAATATAAACTTAAGGACCGCTTCCAGAGCAAGATCATCCGCTAGGCAACCAAGGCAGGTGCCTAGGTCCTAGCAGGTGTTGAGGGGCCCAGCTGCCACTTTGGAGGTGGGCGGTGTCTGAATGCGCAGGGTGGTGATGCGGCGACACACGTCGCGTGACGTCATTACGCTGCAGGGCCGGCCCCGTTGTGATGGCTCACTTCCCTTTTCCGCATAGTGCGGTATTTAATCAGCTGGCAGCGTCTTCAACTCCAGGACTTCACCGCTCTGCCTCACTGCTCTGGTTGCCTCCTTTGCCTATCCCATTGAAAAAGGACACTCCGAAACACCGCGTCTGGGTAATGCAGCGGCGTCTGTGCCCAGCTCTTGCTCTGCCTGCCTATGCTGGACTTTGTGTCAATCTTGTATATATCTCTGTGCAACTTTTCACATGTCATTAGCCAGCACATCTTGTTTAAGTTACAGCAGTCACCATACCTACTTCTGTTACTGGTTGTGCATTTGTTGCACACTGTGTATATATATTGCTACTCAAGCTGAACTTACAGATGATGCTGAGCTTTGTTTTTTATTGCATATTTGCTTCACAGCAATTTGTTTACATGTTTGTGATTGAACTTGTTGGTCTATTTGTATACAATATATCCCTTTTGCATTAGAAATCGCATGGTGTGCGTGTCTTTTTATATATCTATTGATTGTTACTTATATACAGCACCCGAGACTTATTAGATTACTGTATATACTCAAGTATAAGTCTAGAAATGTAGGTCTGACTCACTAAATAAAAGTACAGGGGTCGACTTATAAATGAGTCACGAGCAACACTGAGCACACTAATGTGTGTACTATTAGTGACATTCCCATTTGCAGCAATGTAGCCAGTGGTAAGTGATGATAAAGGAAATGCCAAGAAAACACAGGTCTGACAGTCCTGGCCACAGCAATTTACAAGGAAAGTGGCAGTGGAAAGGGTTTCAGGGTGGTAGTGAGTAATTGCTGCACTTGGGGGCCTGGAGGAGGTATTGGCTGCACTTAAGGGACAGGAGGGGGTAATGGCTGCAATACTGTATGCAGTCCAGTCTTTAACCCCTCCTGGTCCCCAAGTGCAGCTGTTAACTCTTCCTGGATTCCCAAGTTCAGCCACTAACTTTGCTGGGTAGACTAATACTTGAGTCAATACAAAATTATAGGTCAAGAGGGTTGAATATTGGAGTCGACTTATACACAATGTCGACTTGTATTTGAGTATATACGGTATATTTGCTGATTCTTGGTGTGCATTCTTATAATATTTTATTGCCCAGCTGCCACTTTCTCATACCTCTCACACTTCAGATAACTAAAAGAACCACAAGGATGAGACAAAGTTACCACCTTGAATAGGACCCTATTGCATCTTAATCCATCTTTGACCGGTTCACACAGGCATCTGCTCAGCTTGTCGGTCAAATGCTTCTCTGCGGGCATGCAGAAAATCATTTGAAAGCTTCCAGCGGCTTTTGGTGGCTCCCGGTATTTTTCACCTTGCAGGGGGACACAGAGATGCAGCAGAAACAGCATGTTGCTTCCGGGGTTGGCTTAAACAATGGGAAAATTCAGGAAGGGAATGCGGTGTTCACACAGGTAAACAACACTACAGGCACTAAAGTTTGCATATGTGTATCAGCGCCAAGGAAACAAAGTGGCCGCTGCTGAGAGGCAATTACACCAAGCTTTGCTTTTTTAGTAGGAGGGCTTTTTGGTTCCTTTTATCCCCCTATACATTCCTAGTAGTTTGGGTCACCCTGAGCTGCTTGGTTACTCTGTTGTTCTCGTCCAAGCCCTATTTCATACAGCCTTATCAATCCCTGCCATGTACTGAAGAGGACCAAAAGTCCGAAACAGGCTGTCTACATGTGGGTTTGATATGGCTGTGTAAAACTTAAAGCTATAGGCTTGCTATAAACCAGCGGTTCTGGATGCTTGCTTGGCTTCACAAGGGCAAAAAGGGATAATTTGCATATTCAGTAGGGCATTGTGGGTAACCATAAATGTTCACTTATAACTGAATTATTGCAAATTTCCTTCTGTTTTAAGAATGCAATTACACCAAGCTGAGAGAAGAACAATGTCCAGAGTTCACACTACAGGCACCGTCCATTCACTTGAATGGGCAGCAAATTAATGAAGAGAGCGGTGACCGGCAGTAAACATCCTGCAATCGACAGTGTGAAACCCTTACTTAGCTACTGGAGCAAGCATGAAGTGAAAATAACCTGATGAGATGATGAGATAAAAAATTGTATCTTTAACAAAAAGTAGTCTTGGGGCCCATCTCACAAGGGGTCATAAAACAAGTGTGGCATCACGATCTTCACACCCCTAACAAGTGTAGCCACAAATACCTGGGGCTTGATTCACAAAAGGGTGATAACTGAGTTATCACACCTAAAATCTTTGCACGTGCAAACTAGGGTGCTATGTCATTTGCACTCTAGTTTGCACGTGCAAAGCGTTTAGGCGTGATAACTGAGTTTTTAGGCGTGATAACTGAGTTATCACACTTTTGTGAATTAAGCCCCTGATCTGAAGTATAGTCCCCTGTATCGGAGAAAGGGAAGGTTGGTAGTTGGGACCCCCCACAGCTCTGGACCACCTGCGGTCACAGGGGCGGCTCCCCTCTAGTTTTGACCCTGGACATCAGACATCAATTCATTTCCTGCACTACTGTCACTTTAACTGCCATTCTCTGAAATACTACATGGTCTTTTGGAACTTTTTTCCATTGTAGCCACTGTTCCATTGTAGCCACATGCCTAGCAAGTTCCAGTGGCATCCTGTTAATCGGGCGCACAGGAGCGTTGCACACCGGGTGACCTTGATGTGACGTCGCAACTTCCTATTAAATTCCGGCTTCCTAATGTACTGCCATATTATTATGATGTATTTATATAGCACTGACATCTCCTGCAGCACTTTACAGAGTACATAGCCATGTCACTGACTGTCCTCAGAGGAACTCACAATCTAATCCCTACCATAGTCATAGTCTAATGCCCTACCATAATATAACCTGTCTGTAATGTTAGTCCTGGCATCTCTGCAGGAGCGTGTGCATGCACGCGGTCTGACAGCTCCTGGAGGTGGGTGTATAGGGTAACATGCTCTACCTCCGCACTCAGGCACCGGGGGAAGTAGCTAACTGTCTGCTTTGAGAGCATACCAGCAAGTGAGACTGGGCATCTGATTGGTGGATACTGTGTGTGGCCAGCCACTGATTGGTGAGTGTTAATATAAAAGTTTGCCTGTACTCAAGAGTTAACTGTCAGTTATAGTGTTAGCTTCTCTAGCTGCTGAATCTGATTGATCTACTATTGGGATACTTTTGCTTGGACTATGACTGCTGTTTGGACTGCTGCCTGGACTGACCCTTTGCCTGGAATTGATTACTCTTTGGATTGCTGCCTGGACCGACCACTTGCTTGGACATTACTTCTCTTGTGGACTGCTGCCTAGACTGAAACCTTGCCTTGGTTAACCACTGATATCCCCCAGTTTGGCAACTTAACTTTCTCTGTATGACCCTGGACTATCTTTATCATTGCCTGTTTTGTTTGGTTTGATTTGGTGGTACTTCCGCCTTCTATTTCATCAGTGTCCATCACTGGCATCAGTGTCTATATCTTGCACACGTAAAGGAATGTTGAGTCAGCACACTGTTCACCCCTTAACTGAGCGTGGATGTAACACATGGGTGAAGCGTGTAGAGGAGAGTGGGACATAGGTACTGATATTGTAGGCAGGAGATCCCTCAGACCTTACAGCATTGTAGCTCATGGCTAGAAGGATATAAGGCCCATTATCAATAGCCAGGAGGAACAAGAAACCTCTATTGGCATATGCCTACCTCAAAGGACACTGAGGTAGGCACACAAAGTTGGTACTTCCTCTGGATGGTCAAGTGGCAGCTTTTGTGTTTGTTGTATATGGAAAAAGAGGTTGCAAATGGAATATGAAAGTTGTAAATAAGAAGCAACATATGGAAAAGGGGATCTGCTGCTCAGGGGATCTGTATATAAATGAAAGGGGCTGCTATACATAAATGGAATAGGGGCTGCAAAAAGAATAGGAGTGGGTTGTTGCACAGGGACGGATTAAGATCAAGTTGCGCCTGGGGCAAGGTCAGGTTTTGGCGCCTAAAGGTCAGGTTTTGGCGCCTAAACGGCCATTAATTTTGACGCCTTTTTAAGGATTCAACAAACTGCGCCTGGGGCAAGATACCCGCTTGCCCCAACCCCCCCCCCCCCCCCTAGTTCCGTCCCTGTTGTTGCATAAAGAAGGGGAGATGCAAGAAAATTGGCATTGGGGCAGAAAAAGTATAAATCCGACCTTGGCCCCTACTGACATAGGTTTGGAACTTTAAAAAAAAAATAAAAATAAATAACTTACAGCTCTACTTTAAGGCACGGGAAATCAGATTTGAACTGCTAAATAATAATAACTACCTTAAATGATTTATATCTCTCCGAACAGATAACTTCTTCTACTCTGGAGCTTCTTCCATCTTCAATCATCTCCTGGTCAATAAAATCATAATAAGTTAATTAATAAGAGAATCATGCTCAGGATGATTGTCACATCCGGTTCTTAACTTCCACACCTTTGTCCTTATAAAATGAGATAATGCTTTACATGAGCAGTCTGCAGTTCACACATTATTCATTGCTCTTTTAAAGAGACACTGAAGCAAAAACAAAATTATGATATTATGATTTGTATGTGTAGTACAGCTAAGAAATAAAACAGTAAGATCAGATACATCAGTCTAACTGTCTCCAGTACAGGAAGAGTTAAGAAACTCCAGTTATCTCTATGCAAAAAAGCCATTAATCTCTACGACTTTCAAAGTCGTGGAGAGGGCTGTTATCTGACTTTTATTATCTCAAGTGTTATTGAAGTATTTACTTTTCCTCTGCCAGAGGAGAGGTCATTAGTTCACAGACTGCTCTGAAAGAATCATTTTAAATGCTGAGTGTTGTGTAATCTGCACATATTATAGAATGATGCAATGTTAGAAAAAACACTATATACCTGAAAATAAAAATATGAGAATATTTTCTTTGCTGCTAAACTTCTAGTAATTATTCATAGTACACAACCAATTCATTATATCACATTTTTTTTCACTTCAGCGTCTCTTTAAAGAGTTATTCAAAAGTCAACACCAGTGTACATGTTTACTGCTTAACAGAACATAAGCACAAATAACCAGAGCAACTTCAAAATAATACAACCAGAAAAAGCTACATAAAAAAGACTGTGCTCCTATATAAAGGACAAAGCGTATAATTGGATTATTTCATATGAAGGCAAAAAAATACCCCAAACCATAAAAACTTAAACAGCACATCTGGTTGTCATTTAGCGCACTATAATTATCTATTTTGTTTGATTTACACTAGTCTTTAAAATAACAAATAAACTTATGCAGGTGTGCTGAAAATGCTGGGTTATGTGCAGAACTTGCACTGAATTACTGCTATTGCAAAAAGCTTCTCTGAGATTTGGTGCTCTGTAGAGATCCAGTGAAATTGGTGCTCTACAGAGGTGAGATCCAGTGGCATTTGCCGCTCTACAGAGATCCGGTGACATTTTGTGATCTACAGAGATCCGAGACATTTAGTGTTCTACAGAGATCCAATGACATTTGGTGCTCTACAGGGATCTGGTAACATTTGGTGCTCTACAGAGATCCAGTGACATTTTGTGATCTACAGAGATCTGGTAACATTTGGTGCTCTAAAAACAGCGATTCAGTGACATTTGATGATCTACAGAGATCCGGTTACATGCTCTATAGAGATCCAGTGACATGTGGTGCTCTACGGAGATCCAGTGACATTTGATGATCTACAGAGATCCGGTTACTTTTGTGCTCTATAGAGATCCAGTGACATGTGGTGCTCTGCTGAGATCTGGTGATATTTGGTGGTCTACAGAGATACAGAAACATTTGGTGCTTGTGGTGAGATTCACTGAAATTTGTTGCTTTACAAAGAGTCTATGAGGTTTGGTATGCCACACAGATCCAGTAAGTTGCACAGTTCTGTTTTGGTACCCAACAGAGATTCTCTAATATTTTGTGATCTACAAAGATTAATGGAGATCAGTGCTGGGCCGAAATTACGCATTAGCATAATTACGCATCGTAATTCACTACAAATGCACCGTAAGCGTTTTTCGTGGTTATGTTTTTTGTTCAATTAAAATACTTTTTCTAAGTGTTTGTGTGTTTATTTACTTTTAACTCTTAAAGGAAATGGGTAAGGGGTACAAGTACCCCTATACTAAGACCCCCCAAATCCATGGACCATGCGGGCTGGTATAGTCAGGGTGCGGAGCCCCACGCGGCCGGTACTCCGCATTCTGGCTATCCCAGCCTACATGGGGGACAAGGGGTTAAAGAGGTCTGGGAGGGGGGACCCCACGTCGTTTTTTTTTTTATATTTCCCACACTCAGAACGAAGTAAGTAAAACTCTTCCCACTTGGGGGAATCTATGAAAATAAAACACTATTGTTACCTGTGCAAAAAAAACTGACATTTTCCGCATTTAAAAGACATTTTTGCCCTTGAAACTTAAAAATCGATTTTCATAAAAACTATAAGGTCTTTTTGAAAAAAAAAATTTTTCCTCTTATTCCCACTGATCCCCTTAATATACCCTGGGAATTTGGTGTTCCTATATTTTAAGCAGGCTTTGCTATTAACCGTTAAAGTCGGCAGGTTTTTACATGTATATATTTTTCCTTTGAAACTTTAACATCGATTTTCTCAATAACTATAAGGTCTTTTTGAAAAAAAAAAAATTTCCTCTTATTCCTTCTGATCTCCTTAATATATTCTCCAAATTTGAGGCCCTAAGCAATTAAGGGGGCTTTGCTATTAACCCTTAAAGTCGGCGGCTACCTAACATTGATCCATGCGTCAACTTTTCCGCTTGGGAGCATGGCCTTACGCATTAATTGCTAATAGGAAATTACGCGTAAGGCAATAACGTAACAACCTGCATTACGGTATTCTTACGCGTAATTGCGTAAGGGCTATGCGTAATTACAGACATGAACCGTAAATATATATCTACGCCGTAAGCGTAATTCCGTAATGCGTAATAGCGTAAAATTACGCGTAATGATCCGTAAGCGTAGTTTTTTCCATTACGCCCAGCACTGATGGAGATCTGGTATTCTACAGAGATTCACTTCAATTTGTTTCTCTACACAGACTCTATAAGATTTCATGCTGTACAGAGATTTTCTGAGATTTGGTACTCTACAGGAATTTAATAAGATTTGGAACGCTACGGATATGTGTCCTGTGGGGGAGGGGGGGGGAGGGGTCAAGCCACATAATTTAGAGCCATTTTTGCCACTCTCATTGAGTTTAATCCTATAGTTCCGTTTTACTGAAAAAAATGACAGTGACCCCGGGGTAAAGACGCAGTCCTCGGTACTGTACAGGGAGGTGGGGAGAGGCAGTACAGCAGGAGGCAGAGGTGAGGAAGAAGTGCCTCTCCTGCAAGGGACCCGCTTCCCTGTAGGGCCAGCAACAGCGCTGATTGTCCTCATTTTTGGGAGGTGACAGCACAAAGCAGAGGGGCAGAGAGCCATGCTGAGGGTGCACAGAGGCATGTCACTGGGCAGGGAACTCTTTGTCCCATTTGCCACCCCTCCTTCCCTGAATCCGCCAAATGGGGAGTCTTAGGAAGGCATGACCAGATCAGGAGAAACCAGTTTACGTGTACTGTGGCCATCTGACACGTTGGCCTTTATGCAACTAACTTCTCCTCTTGAGTTTTCTCCCAGTAGATAATTTATCAACTTATCTAAAAAATAACTTTTCAGCAGTAAGTAGTTGAGAAAGTATGAAAAATTAGGTAATGTTATAATTTAAGTATTATATGATTGAAGTCGTAGGCCTCAGTTACCTAAACTGAGTTTAGTTAAAAGACTTAGGGCTTGATTCACAAAGCGGTGCAAACCTACTTAGCACGTCGAAAGTTTTTAGACGTGCTAACCAGGGTGCTAAGTAGGTTAGCAACGGATTTCTCAATTGATTAACCTACTTAGCACCCTGGTTAGCACGTCTAAAGACTTTAGACGTGCTAAGTAGGTTAGCACCGCTTTGTGAATCAAGCCCTTGATGTGCAAAGTCTCCCTTCAAACAGCATTTCTAGAAACACTGGAACATGGGTGTTTGTGCCTTACACAGAACCAGTCAAGGTTAAAGAGTTTATCTACCCGCTGAACAGACAGATAGGAGTCTTGTTCTGTAAACATCAGTTATGTTCATGACCGGTGCCTGGAACATGGGACTTTCCAGGCCATGCGCAGTAACAACTCTGCGTGTCATGATACCACGAGGGTCTGAGCCAATTGTAGGCTTGGGGGTATGGCTCAGATGATGTCACTTTTAACTCTTTAGTGACCAGTATTAAAGCAGGTGACCAGCTGCGGAGAGTCACTCTTCTGTTTCCTGTGACGGCTGGCGTCAACCCTTCAATTTTATTTATGTCACTCTAGTGAATAATAATCGCGAAGCAATTGCCAGGAAAATGCTGAATGGAGCACCTTTGCAATGGGCGATAATCGCAAACATTCCACAATCGCAGCAGTGAGAGTAAACTCATAGGATTACTTGGGCAGTGCTATGCTATCCACAGGCACACCCGAGTGTGAATGGACCCTAACTCCATAAACAGCTGGACACAGGTTAATTTTAAAAGAGCTGTCACCAATACTATCTCAGCAAAAAACAACAACACATATACTGTATAAGTAGATAAATACTTGCTCTACTTACATAACATATGTATTGCACTGTCTGCATTTTGATTTTAGTGATTTTGCTATTGTAAAACATCTTAACTGTGTCTATTTTGAAGCCAATCCCTCATCCCAGTCTTCAGGCACTCCCACCCAGCTCTGCAATAGAAAGTGCATTGTCTCAGTATGAGAAATATTGGCCAATCAGAGAGGAACAGAGATATGGGAGGGGGAACAGGAGGGAAAGAGGCTTCAGCCAATCAGGCTGCATTAGTGAAGTCTGAGGGGAACTAAAGGAGCAAATAATAATGAGAAAACCCAGCATGCACTGCAATTTCCTATGTGCGGCAGATGTACCAAATAAGAGCCACAGAAACCGGGGAATGTTTTATGGATAAGAAAACTAAGAGTGATTTTTAACTTTTGGATTTCCTGGTTAGCATCCTTATTACTTGTTTACCAGATAAAAATAAAGAATTGATTTTTGATTTTATGCCCGACAGTTGTAATTTAAAGGCACTCAGCTACACAAGGACTTACAGTATACACTTCTATCACTGTGCGTTATCCATATGGTCGGGCACAAAGCAGTAGACTGGTATTCTCAGTGTCCTCACCTTCACCTTCTGAACCTCCACTTCCTGGCTTTACTTTCTACATCCAAAACATTTATAGGTAACATTTCATATTTAGATTAGTAGTTTTATTACCTTTTTTTTTTTTTATTGTTTTTGTTGTTGTAATCAGTATAATAAATTATTATTAAGAATCCAGCGCTCCCTTTACTTGGGAAGCTTGGTGTTTTGCCAGCGGGCTGAACACTTTAAGCTGTTGTCGTAGCGTTTACCCGAGAGTTATATTTGATGTGACTTTCACTCCAAGTTTTATGAAATGAATCCCTTAGAATATAGCTGCAATATTGCAAAATAGCACCGGATAAGGCAGACGGTAATAACTTTTTCATGACAAAATCTTCCTTCCCAAATAAACACTGTGTCCTTACCTCAATGATGTATTTCATCTCCTGTCCCAGGTGAGGCAAGCCTTCCAAATCTTTCATTGTTACTATGGGAAATGGAAGTGATTTAAGCACAGCTGAGGCTCGGCAAAATGCCACTCGGGGTCCTTTATTTTCCAAAAATTCATAATTTTCTGCCAAGATATCAAAAGCTTCCTACAGAGGACAACAAGAAAGGAGATCTTATATAATTTGTTATTAAGATACAGAGCAGAAGTATGTTCATGCTCACGCTTCTAGAATGAGATGATATCCGCTGATCGGCACAGTAAAGGGAAAGTCTACTGGATAAAGAATAAGGACTTGATTCACAAAAGCGTGATAACTCAGTTATCACGCCTAAAAGCTTTGCACGTGCAAACTATGGTGCTAAGTAGTTGCATGTGCTAACTAGGGTGCTAAGTAGTTTGCACGTGCAAACGACTTAGCACCCTAGTTAGCACATGCAAAGCATGTTAGCACGTGCAAAGTGGCTTTTCACTGGCGTGCTAACACTTTGCATGCTTTAATGAATCAAGCCCTAAGTGTGCAAATAACATATAAACAACAAAACTGACCTCTAATTGTCTTTATCAGTAATACAATTATCCATCACTGAAGGTGGCTATACATCTCTTGACTTGGCAGCGGATTGACCATCTGATTCGATAATTACTATCAAAATGGATGAAAATCTTTGCCCCCAAGAGCATGCACAATCGACTATGCAACCGATTTCAGGTAAAAATAGGTTGCATGTATCCATCGGACATGCTGCAAGATGTCGGGCCTTTGGCTTCAATTCATCAAGCATTACCGCATTTGGTAATGCTGAAAACAGCTGACTTAACGGAGCACTTTAGAAAATGTTAATTCATCAAAGCTGTTACCGAATGAGAAGCTGAAATGACAGAGCAATGAGATAAATTACCTACATGTGCTCAACACATGTCAGCAAATGTCAGTAAATGTTAATTCATCAAGGTTACCACATTCGCTAACACATTCGGTGATTATCTCCAGCTCTCCCCTGTCGTTACAGGCTTCGAAAGCCTTCTGTGTGAATGTTTTCATGATTAGCAGGAGCAGGCAGCCAATAGAAACAGCCCCTGTTCTCCTGCAAGTGCTGCTGATAGGTCACACAGGCTTCTCCACACAAGCTTCCAGACCCCCCAGGCAGTGAGCAGAGAGAATGGGACAAAAGATATCCCCAGATACCCTTCGGTGGTGTAACCCTTTGAGTCCCTGTTTGAAAATGCAAAGATGCTGGTGGTGAAATCACTAAGCATGGCATTTGTAATGTCTCCAGGAAGCTCATCTACGTTGTGGCAAATAAGTAAAGACTGATTTATACTCAGAGCAGCAGTATAAATAACAGTAAATATAACACATGTTTACATCTAAAGGGATGTCTGGATGCCTTCTATTGTAATCAGCTTGTAACAACACAGGGACATTACAAGCTGCTCTGCACCACTCTGCTGTTATCAACAGCCTTTGATGAACTGAAGCCTAGTAGTTCGGTAACTTAACGAACATCTACCACACATGGGAAAATATTGATGAATTAGCACAGTGAAGTGTAAAATACCGAATGCGGTATTTTAAGGACTGGGATTTTGTTATTGAACACCCTTTGATGAATTGAAGCCTTTTTTGTGGTCAATCGGCGGTAACAGCAAGCTATATTGGGACAAGTGACAAATGCGACGAAACCCCCAGCGCTGCCCCCCTAGTGTATGAATGAGGCACCGTGTGCATTTATACATTACCTGTCCTGTGTCACCAACCTGGCGGTGCCCATCCGTCTTCTGAGTCCCTCACTCTTCCATTAGCGGTATACACATGCATGACAGAAGAGCGGGGGGGGGGGGGGGGAAATGGATGGGCACTGCGCGGTAGGCAAAATAGGACAGGTAATGTATACATGCACACACGGGGGTATATTTATACACTAGGGGCAGCAGCGAGTCAGCAGCTGATGAGGCGGACTTAGCTGAGGAGATTGATCGGGAATCAGCCTGCGGTGTATGGGCAGCTGACAGATTTTTTTGCTAATCAGATTTGATCAGAGATTTGTGTCTTGGTTGAATATGCCCATCATCGCTAGTTATATGGCTACTTAAGGTGGCCATACGCAGGACAATTTTTCTCATTTCTCAGAATTGCTTACCTATGGTGGGCTGCTCCTTAGCAGTGGGTTGGTTAGGGTTAGTCATTGAGAGGGGAGTCAGTTAGGGTTAGGCATAGGGGGGGGGGGGGTACTTGGCTAGGGTTAGGCATCAACAGAGTGGGTTGGTTAGGGTTATGGATCGGAGGGGAGGTGGTTAGGGTTAGGCATGGGGGGGGGGGGGTACTTGGCTAGGGTTAGGCATCAACAGAGTGGGTTGGTTAGGGTTATGGATCGGAGGGGAGGTGGTTAGGGTTAGGCATGAGGTGGTAAGTCAGTTAGGGTTTGGCATTGGATTGAAGGTTGGTTAGGGTTAGGAATAAGCGGGGGATGAGTTTGAGTTAGGCACTAAAAAGGAGGGCTCATGTGAGAGTTGGGTTATAGTAAAATGTTCTACTATCAGAATTATCCAGTGATTCATAGTAGAATATCAGAAATTTACCGATATTCTACTTTTTAAAATCTACGCACACAAACAATCCCAGTTTTAAAACAAAGTGGTGATAATCACCATGGAAGTATCCAAGCTTGTGACAGCAATACTAGGGTGATATCGCCACTTGTGTCCTGGACAGGAGTAAAAAAACAGCAGGGAACTGAATGATGTCCTGTCTTGCCCAAGGGGAAAAGTCTTGTATAAGCGGAGTTGCTCCGTAAGAAAAGTTTGTTGATCTTGCAGCGTCTCGCTGTCACTTGTCACCGCTGAATTTACCTCTCGTGGCAGGAAAGTTTGTAGCTAAGAATTTAGTAGGCCCTGCTGTGTAGACATAGTACCCATAGTGAAGTGTGTGAATCACTGTCTGGCGGGTGAAGGGTAGGGTCACCTCATATATGGCCGCAGTGTGCCGTTTGTCACGGGGGCAATGGTAATCTGATCCTTTTTTATGAATCCCTTCATTCCTATGTCCAGAGGGCACACTACTTTAGAAAGCGATTTCTGAAATATATGGCCACAATAAAACAGCATTGCCAAATCAATGCCCTGTTTATATGTATCGGATGTGTTGAAGTGGCAGTTACACATGACAAATACATTGCTCCTCGGGCTCCTAAAATCAGTCCGGCTTTAATGTGTGGCTTTTATTTCTTTTTTATGTATAAAGAGAAGAGTTGAAACGGCTCGAGCGGTTCGGGCCGTTTCCAGCAGCGACATATTTCTCCCGCACACATATTCGAAATGGCCAATCTGACGCCACCCTCTGCATCGCTAATTTCCATCTTTTATTACATTGCTTGCATTCAAAATCATAACAACAACATCACACTGACAGACCCAATAGGCCTGATTTACTGAGGCAGCTCTATTGCAGAGCGGGAAATTTTGGGCACCAAGGAAGTTGGGGTGCCCCCAAGTTCCCATGTTTATTGCAGCTATGAATCAAAATTTACCAAGCCAACCATCCCCCTCTCCCCAAAACCCTTGTCCAACCCATGGACTAAGGGTTCTTCCCTACTTCCGGTGCCCAGGAGGAGCTAGGGGTGTCAGTGCCCTGGGGGTTGGTTAATGGTGGCATTTGGGAGTTCCCTTTAAGAAGGGGATCTCAGATACCCTTCCCATCCCCAGGTGAAATGAGTATAGGAGTACTGACATACCCCTTACCCATTTCCACAAAGAGTTAAAATGAAAAAAAAAGGCCATTTAGGAAAAAGTCATTTAATGTACTTAATTAACCATCAATACTTCCCTTTTTTTACTCCCATGACAGTATCCTCGGAGATGGTCCAGCACCATTTCCTCTTGATACCCGATGAATTATGGAGAGCACCACGCGTGTTGATCTCTGCCCTGATGACCGGCGGCGAACAGTATCGCACACGTCGATCTCCTTCCCAGCCCTGGACTTGTGAGTAATGACAATCTGAATTCGGCTGCAGAATGTCATTTTGCTAAAAGTTTTCTTTGAAGTATTCCTAATTGATTTTCTCAAAAACTATTGGGTCTTTGAATGTTTTTGTTCCTCTTGTTCCCACTGTTCCCTCCTTAACATACCATCCAAATTAGCATGTACGGGGGCTTTGCTAAAGTATTTAGATGTTCATCTGGCATTAAAGTCAATGGGCTCTCCGCGAACGTTCATTCATGCTGTTTTTCCATCCTCATCCTCTAACACCAACCCTCCCTACTTATGGCTAACCTACACCATAAATACACCTAACATTAACCCCCCCATCTATGCCTAACATGGACCTTCCCATACCTAGATCTAACATTAACCCCCCCCCCCTCCCTACACCTAACACTATCCCTGAGCTCCACTCCGATACCGCTCTATAAAACCTGATAACAGTAGTCAGCTTTACATATAGCCGATAACATTATTTGGCTATACCTGCAATAGTTACAGGGCGATGCCAGTTGGGTGGAGATAGGCGGGACCACTTTCTCATCCTAGGGGATTTTACATTGGGTGTGTTGGGATACCTGATTGCATATCTAATTTGCTTATTTATTCATTATTCAAAACGCTTGCTAGTGGTCTAAAAGCCAGTTTACTAACAAGGGGCTTTATTCACTAAACCGTGATAACTCCTATCACCACCGCGCTAGCGTTTTCGTGTTTTTGCACACATTCGTGAATTTTCGCAAGCAAATATTCGCGTTTGCGCACGGAAATTCACGATTGCATGTGAAAATGCACGCAAAAAACGCTAGCGCGGCCATGATAGGAGTTATCGCGTTTTAGTGAATGAAGCCCAAGGTGTGAAAACATCACCTAGGAGAGAACTCAGGAGTAAAGCTTAAAGGGGCACTACAGCAAAAAAACTAAAATTTAAAATATGTGCAAACATATACAAATAAGAAGTACATTTTTTCCAGCGTAAAATGAGCCATAAATTACTTTTCTCCTATGTTCTTGTCACTTACAGTAGGTAGTAGAAATCTGACAGAAGTGACAGGTTTTGGACTAGTCCATCTCTTCATAGGGTATTCCCAGCAAGGCTTTTATTCTTTATAAAGATATTCCCTAAAAAGGATTCAAACAATGATGCTGGCCAGCTTCCCTGCTCCCTACACAGTTTTTTGGCAGTTGGACAGAGCAACTGCCATTCACTAAGTGCTTTTGAAAATAAATATATCCCTGAGAATCCCCTATAAAGAGAGTCCAAAACCTGTCACTTCTGTCATATTTCTACTACCTACTATAAGTGACAGCAACATAGGAGAAGAGTAATTTATGGCTCATTTTACTCTGGAAAAAATGTACTTCTTATTTGTATATGTTTGCACTTATTTTAAATTTTACAGATTTTCCCTTTTAATTGCATATAGGCCCATAAGAGCTGGCAATGAGTTGCTGTGCAATGGCGAGCCAACAGTGTTCTCTTGAATGAATAAGTCCTCACTGTCATAAGCAACCAGCAGGTACATGCAGGTTACGCTGCTCCATCTCTAAGCCTACCATAGTAAGCTAAATGAAGTTCTGTAGATATGTGTTTACCCTTTGCCGAAATGACCACAATCAATGATCCTTTGCTGTTCAAGCAACAGGCCTTTTATTCAGGATAGGAAATAACCTGCTGACCATACGCCAAAGGGTGAGAGATGCAATCACATTGGTGGACTACATCTCGGCATCCTATGCCATGTGACATCAGCACTTCAAACTGCGGCATCTGCGGCTGGGACAGACCAGTGGACCGCATACAGAGGGGGGGGGGGGGGCTAGGGTGCAGCACCCCAAAAATAATTAAATGCTTATTACCCCCCACCCCCAACAGCTCAGACTACTTACAAATCTCCCTTAGAGGAAAGTTCATTTGATTAATTTTTTAATAGCTTTCAGAGCCCTTTTGTAATAAATAGGAAGAAGCCGCCGCGCGGACTGCCGGCAAGGCGGCTGATTTCGCGTCCAGCGCGGCGGTTTCCGCGCAGCAACGCCTGTCTGGGTCGGCTGGGATCTCTAGTGCACCTGGATGGAGAGCTACGCACGCGCACGCCAGAAGTCAGGACCTTTATGCCAGCAGATGTGTCAGCTGATCAGGACGATCAGCTGATTCCTGCTCGACTCCTGATTGGCTGAGTGACTCGGGCGGGGCGGCAGAGTCCTGCAACTATACATACAGCTTGCTTGTCAGTTGCTGGTTGTTTGCCGTTGCGAACACTTACGTGGAAGCACTCAGACCTAGTCAGATCCTACAGTGTGTTAGAACCAGGAGGACCTGGGAATTCACACTGAGCCAGATTACTTCTGTGTATTACTTGTGTTATACTTCAGACTAGTTCTAGGGTGTCGAGACCACGGACCTCACACCCAAGATTAGGGACTCTGTGTTATCATTGTGTTATACTTCAGACTAGTTCCAGGGTGTAGAGACCACGGACCTCACACTCAAGATTAGGCATTGTTTGATATCTGTTATGACCTGTTGCATTCCTGACTATCGCTCTGCTTTCTGATTCGGTACCTACGCATATCTGATAACTGTTGCCAAACCCTGCCTGTCTCTGGATACCGAATCAGCCTTTTGTCTTTGTACCTTGTTTGTCCGTGTGTTGCCGACCTGGCTTGCCCGACCTCTAAAGCTATCTCTCTCCTTAGGAGATAGTCTCCAGACCTCCACACCACCTTCCTGGTGTCACTCACTCACAGGTCCTTCCTGCCTTCAGCCTGGGACTCAACCCCTTTGGAGGTCTCAGGCTGCTGGAAGGTTGTTGCTCTTTCCAAAAGGCAGTTTCGCCCATACTGCCAAAGACCACCTGCACCTCGGGTGGTCTTACTCAAAGTTATTACTGTTGCACTAAACACTCACACTATTTAGGTGTCCAGAGGTTAGTTATACTTGGATTATCGGTGATTCTGCAGATCATCAATAATCGGGTATAATCTGTATTCTTGGTGATACTGCAGAACACCAATAATCAGATTCTCTCTGTGTGCTGACACCGATCGTTACAGAACGACAGACCAAAACCAAATGGACGCACTGTATAGCCATGTTGAAGTCCTGACCACCGCGGTAAACAATCTTTCTGGGGTAATTCTTAACCAACAGACCCAGATCAGCCAGTTATTTGGGGCTATTCAGGAACTTAAATCGGCAATGAATTCAGTGCGATCTCCTCTAGTCACGGATATTCGTATGTCCGTACCTGAAAAGTTTTCTGGCCATAGATCTGACTTTCGAAATTTCAGGAATCGTGTGTTGTCTTATTTTGAATTGAGGCCTACCTTGTCAGGAACTGAGGCCCAAAGGGTAACATTTATAAAGACCCTGCTGTCGGGTGATTCCCAAACGTGGGCATATAGCCTACACGCTGAGCATGAGGCATTATCATCAGTTCAGGAATTTTATAAAGCCATGGCCATTATATATGATGACCCGGATATTTCGTCTACTACTGAGAGGAAGCTCAAGATGCTCAGACAGGGTCATAAATCGGTAGAGGTTTACGTCGCTGAGTTTAGGAAGTGGGCTGTCTCGGCTAGATGGGAAACATATGCTCTATTAGATTGTTTTTTGGCAGGATTGTTGGATGCAATCCATGACGTAATGATAGGACATCCTGAGCCCAAATCTGTAGATGAGGCAATTTCTTTGGCCGTGCAGATAGATCGCCGTTTGCGCTACCAGAAACAGATTCGTGGTAGGAATGCAATTAGGTCTCTCTCAGACGATTCTTCTCGATCTTCGTCACCCTCTGACGAGTCGATGCAAATCGGATATTCAGGGCTGAGTCAGGTGAAGAAGAGTCACAGAAGGCCATGAAAACGCGATCTATATGGTGCTAAGGGGCCAAGAGAATGCTGCTGCCTGGGGTTGGTCAACACCATAGGCGAGCAGTCCTTACCTCTAAACAATTATCGTCTGCTCCTTCCTTGCTCTATTAAATGGGAGGGTCAGACTAGTTCCGCAGAAGCCGTTGTGGACTCCGGTTCTGCAGCGAACCTCATTGATTACGATTTCGTTAAAAAATTGGGGATACCTTTGTCCCCACCTGACCGGCAGATTCTGGTCACTGCAGCGGATGACTCTCCGTTGCAGAGTAGTCGATCTCTTCTCCAAACCCCCTTGTTGTCATGTTGTTTAGGGGCATTACATGAAGAGAGATTGCAGTTCCTGGTTATGCCCATGGCAACCTCCACCATTGTTCTTGGTATGCCCTGGTTGCAGCTCCACTCTCCACAGATTGACTGGGCTTTAGGTCAGTTACTGAAATGGTCAGCCTACTGCCTTCAGCATTGCTTGGAGAGAGCGGCAGTTAGTGCTACCAAGATACAGGTTGGAGGAGTGTCAGTGCAGGTCAAAGCAGAACCTTTAGTTAAAAGTTCCGAGCCTGAAACCGGTCTACCTCGAGAGGTGGTCAGGGCACCTGCGGAGATGGTGGAGGACTGGATTCCTAATCTGGGCCCTTGCCAGCGAGAAATTCTAGAGGGTAAAACATCTCGTCAGACCTCATCAGGTACATTACAACATTTACCAGTGTCAAGGAAACCCCGGACCCAGAAAAATCAGACTAGTAAGAGAAAGTCTGTAGAGTGTGAGTTTTCCCCAGGGGACATGGTGTACGTATCCTCTCGGCATGGGGCCCTGGAGCAATTATCACCCAGACTGGGTCCTACATTCATAGGACCATTCCCAGTGACCAGGAAAGTTAATTTTTTTACCTATGCTGTCGATCTCCCAGCCAGTATGAGAGGTGCAAGATCAGTCCATGTGTCTCGGTTCATGCCAGCAGTGCACGTGGATTCCCCTCCCTCCCTCCCTGTGATGGTAAAAGACCAATCGGGATGTGAGACCGAAAAAATTCTTGACCCGCATTTTGAGAACCCGGGTGGGAAGTGTCCGGAGTCCACTCCTCGGGGGGGGGGGGGGGGGGATACTGTAATAGATGGCGGAGAAGCCGCCGCGCGGACTGCCAGCAAGGCGGCTGATTCCGCGTCCAGGGCGGCGGTTTCCACGCAGCAACGCGTGTCTGGGTCGGCTGGGATCTCTAGTGCACCTGGAAGGAGAGTAACGCACGCGCGCCAGAAGTCAGGACCTTTATGCCAGCAGGAGATGTGTCAGCTGATCAGGACGATCAGCTGATTCCTGCTGGACTCCTGATTGGCTGAGTGGCTCGGGCGGGGCGGCAGAGTCCTGCAACTATATATACATCTTGCTTGTCAGTTGCTGGTTGTCTGCCGTTGCGAACACTTACGTGGAAGCACTCAGACCTAGTCAGATCCTACAGTGTGTTAGAACCAGGAGGACCTGGGAATTCACACTGAGCCAGATTACTTCTGTGTATTACTTGTGTTATACATCAGACTAGTTCCAGGCTGTCGAGACCACGGACCTCACACCCAAGATTAGGGACTCTGTGTTTTCATTGTGTTATACTTCAGACTAGTTTCAGGGTGTCGAGACCACGGACCTCACACCCAAGTCTAGGAATACTCTGTACCATCATATTATACTCCAGACTAGTTCCAGGGTGTAGAGACCACGGACCTCACACTCAAGACTAGGCATTGTTTGATATCTGTTATGACCTGTTGCATTCCTGACTATCCTTCTGCTTTCTGATTCGGTACCTACGCATATCTGATAACTGTTGCCAAACCCTGCCTGTCTCTGAATACCGAATCAGCCTTCTGTCTTAGTACCTTGTTTGTCCGTGTGTTGCATGACCTGGCTTGCCCGACCTCGAGAGTTATCTCTCTCCTTAGGAGATAGTCTCCAGACCTCCACACTCCAGACCTCCACACCACCTTCCTGGTGTCACTCACTCACAGGTCCTTCCTACCTTCAGCCTGGGACTCCACCCCTTTGGAGGTCTCAGGCTGCTGGAAGGTTGTTGCTCTTTCCAAGAAGCAGTTTCGCCCATACTGCCAAAGACCACCTGCACATCGGGTGGTCTTACTCAAAGTTATTACTGTTGCACTAAACACTCACACTATTTAAGTGTCCAGAGGTTAGTTATACTTGGATTATCGGTGATTCTGCAGATCATCAATAAATCGGGTATAATCTGTATCCTTGGTGATACTGCAGATCACCAATAATCAGATTCTCTCTGTGTGCTGACACCGATCGTTACACCTTTAAATATTTTTACTATACAGTATGTTAAGCTGTTTTCTTTATATGATCTTATTTCTGATTTAAAGAGGAACAGTAACAATAAGAGGGGAAAAAATAGAAGAGAGATGAATAAATGATTGATATTCACCATGTCATTTGTTGTTATTGTTTGATCCACAATCATCCTGAAAATCATCATCTTTACTACTGGCAGACATGAAAAAAAAAAACAGGACCAACTGCCAGTATGTATTACCAACCCCATAACAAAGCAATAGGCTGAAAGGTTGTTTTTACACAGAGGGAAAAACTGGTTGCTTGGCAGTTGGAAACAGATGTTATTTCCCACAATGCAACAAGGCCCACAGACAGGGAACTGTCAGGACCTAGGTTTCTGACATCATACTGTGGGAGGGGTTTTACCACAATATCAGCCACACAGACACCCCCTCTGATCTATTTGATAAAAAGTAAAGATTTCTCATGGGGAAAAGGGGTATCAGCTACTGATTGGGATAAAGTTTACCCTTGATTACAGTTCCTCTTTAAATATACAGATTAATAGCACACAAATCATTTCTCAGCAACCTATTCAATAATAACGCAAACATTTAGGGTCAGGGCTATATATTGATTCTATTGTGATTCCTCCGCAATGCCATTCTCCATCCATCAAGGTACTATATAGGTTCCATGTGTTACTGGACACATAAATAAAAACAAAAAAATATAAGCAAGGTCAGGTATTTAGCTACTAAACACAATGGTGCCAGCAAAAACAAAAAACAACAATAATAAATATAGAACCAGGAAAAAAAATGGATTAAGCTGAATATCTGGCCACAAAAATATCATTACGCGTTAGAAAATAGAGGCATTGGCCGTGATAAAAGATTAAGCTTCTGTAACCCTTTTGCCAAGGGCCAGTGAGCAGGCACTGCAGATGCATGGGAAATTACAGACAGCTGCTTTGGGGGGGGGGGGGGGGTGTCTGTCTCCCTCTGTACTCATAAAATATAATACAAGTGAAACACATCTACGGAGAGCAACAGGAGGGAAGGGGGAGGGAAGGGAGGGATGGGGAGAAATTACAAATGCAAACTTGCCTAACGTATCCTATCAATCTAGAGAGGTGTTTTAGGTAAGCGCACTATTGTGGAACAATGTCAGGCCTGTAGACATATCCACCCACGAATCAGCTCCAATGCCCCAATCTAACTCCACACACTTCACCCTATGTGGTGCATCCCCACTTGAACGGTAGGTGAAGAGACAACACCTACCCAACTTCGGTGACACGCAGGCCATTAGTGTGCAAGGTATTGGAGCTGAATGCAGGGTGAGCAAATAAACTTCCAGGCCAAACAAGGAAACAGAATAAAGTCCAGCAACAGTCCAGGGTCATACACAGGTAAGCAGAAATAGCACAGTACCGGAGTGCAAGGCAGAGAGTAGTCAAATAATGTTTTCGAAACCAAAACCAGGCACCAATGGTCGTCACCCTATGTGGTGCATTCTTGTTTGAACAGGAGGTGAGGAAGAAACACCTACCTGACTTCAGTTACACCCAGGCCTTTAGTGTGCAAAGTATTGGTAGCTGAATGCAGGGTGAGCGAATAATATTCCAGGCCAAACAAGGATTCAGAGTAAGCAAAGTCCAGCAACAGTCCAGGATCATACACGGGTAATTGGATATATCGCGGTACAGGAGGACTAGGCAAAGAGGTCAAAAACGTGTCCGAGGTCGAACCAGGCAGCAAACAGTCATAATGTAATCCAGGCAAGAGGTCAGTACAGGCGGCAGGCAAGGGAAGGTCCAATAACAAGCAGAAGTTGAAGTCCAGGTAATCCAATAGAACAAAATCAGAGGTCGAAGTCCAGGTAATCCAATAGAACAAAGTACAATACAGAGCACCCAACAAGCAAGAGGCAATGTGTTACAGAAACAGAGGTGTTTAAATACCTTCATTCATCCAATCAGTGGTCGGCCACTCTCACATCACCCAATCAGCCATGAAAGCCCTGCCTGAAGGTCAGCTGCTAAGGAGTCAGCTGACCTGACACACAACCAATCAAAATATCTAAAACCCCTGCCTGAGTGTCAGCTGATTAAGGATGTCAGCTGACACTAAAGTCTGCGCTTCCTCAAAGAACAGGACAGACGCCAAAGCAGATGTGTCCGCTCCCTTGCCAGCCTGGAGCGAAAGTACGCGCACCCCTTGCTATGGACGCGGCGGCTGACGCGCAAGCCAGGAGACAGCGTGGACCTGGAAGAGCCAGAAGTCGTGCAGATCTCTTCTGGGACGGGCGCCTCACTGGATCCTACAGGTGAGTTCCTGATAAACAGCCAAAAAAACAACTGCAAGGTATTTTTTCCATTTTTTTTCTTATTAACCCTGTTAAAATGCATTTATAAAAAAATAATTCTTAGCAATATGTACCACCCAAAGAAAGCCTAATTAGTGGTGGAAAAAACAAGATATAGATCAATAAATTGTGTTAAGTAGTGATAAAGTTATTAGCGAATGAATGGGAGGTGAAAATTGCTCTGATGCATAAGGTGAAAAATCCCCGCTGGCTGAAATGGTTAAATACCATTTCCCCTTCGAGTCATAGCAACTCAGAGGGATTATTAATTTGGGGTCTGTCTAATGCTGACACCTGAATTACATTTAAAGTCCAGCTACACCGATATAGATGTAATGACATTATGTCTATGGCGGCGCCCAGGTCAGGTGCTACACAGGATAGAGCGTGCGCCAAGACAACCTGTCTCATGGCTGGTGGGTCTCCAGTCTGTAGAGATGTTTTCAGTAATGGAAAGCAGGGAAAAGGTCATTAAAGTTTTGCTGGGGGGCTTTATAGTTCATAGTTATGCCTATGGTACCCTTAAAGAGACACTGTACTGGTAATATTCTGCCTGTCCTGCTGACACGGACCCAAAACCAGTATGGACATCACATCTGGCCATATTAGCTGCATGCTTATTTCAGGTGTGTAATTCAAATACTACTGCAGTCAAAAGGATCAGTAGATAAATAATTATGGCAGCCTTCATATCCCACTCACTACAGCAGTACAAACAGTAAACTATCTTGCTTGTGGAACAATGGCGTTTCAAGCACCCTTGGGGCCTATCTTGCTGTCAGCTGACCCCACACCAGCCAATTATAAGTGAGCTTCAAAATCTAGTGTTCCAAAGATCCCTTCTTTACTACAACACTATAGGCAAGCTCAAAACTTGTGTCTGAAGAATACATAAAATATATAAAATCCCCTGATATTCTTTATGTGGATTAAATCAGATCTCTCTACAAAAATTACCCAAAAATATTTAGCGCCCTAAAAATATATGTAAACCTCCTTTTTTCTAAAATAGGTTTCATAATGTTACCCTTTTCTTTTTTTTCCCAGTCTGGGTGCCTTTGCCTTACTGCAGTAACTGTGCTGTGCCAGAAGGCTTGTGGGTAGTTCTTTTTTTCTTTAGCTACAGTAAAGCTTATCTCAGCATGCAATGCAAATAGTAAAAAGCTTCCGGTTTTGGATAAGATAAAGGTAGCCATACACTGGTCGATTTGCCATTAGATCGACCAACCGACAGATCCCTATCTGATCGAATCTGATCAGAGAGGCATCGTATGGCTGCCTTTATAGCAAACAGATTGTGAATCAACTTCAGCCTGAAACCGATCACAATCTGTTGAGCTGCTCCTGCCGCCTGTCCCCCCCCCGTATACATTACCTGAAGCTGGCTCCGGGTCCTCTTTTCCGCGCTGCACGCATCCCAGCATCCTGCACCGCATCCCAGCGTACACTGTGAGCGACCTCTATCTGAACTTCCTGGTCACTGGAGTGACACAGGAAGTTAATGTACGCTGGGATGGAAGCAGGAACAGAGCGGTGCAGCGCGGAGAAGATGCCCGGGAGCCAGCACAGGTAATGTATAACTGTATCGGATCGGCCGCCGCTAGTGACGCGCTCCCTACCCGCGGGCAATCGACGGTAATTTCCCGCACGGCGCGATCGACGGACCGATCCGATTTCGGGAGGAAATCGGATCGGCGGGTGCGTTTAGCGAGAACGATTGGCAGCAGATTCGATCCCAGTGATCGAATCTGCTGTCGAAACGGCGGCAAATCGGGCCAGTGTATGGCCAGCTTAAGGAAGGACACTATCACAAGAGGATTATAGAATCCCTGTCTTCTTTTTAAAAAATTTTCACAGTGCTGTATGCCTGTTGTCTAGATGATGTTACTGTGGAAGGGACAGTAAGCTGTGGCAGTAGGGAGGGAAAATTAACACTGATCTGAAGGGAAGGACAGAAGTGATGCCAGGTTTGGCATCACAAAGAAACAGTAAAGATGGAAACCAGCATAAATATTTTCTTTTTTCATATTACATTTCTCCTAAATCTGACAATGATCACTAAAACAACAGGATAGGTACATTAAGCTAAATAAGTAATTTCTTATTAAATGATTTTTGTTTTTCATTTGATATGGAGTTTCATCCCAACTTAACAATATGTGTGTTGTTGGTGACCCTGATTTTTTTTTTTATTACATTCTTTATGTTCTGTTTATGTTAAGAGCTGCCATACTTTTTTTCTCCAGAAGCATCTAAAGTCTGTTAAAAAGGAGACCTGAATTAGTTTTTGCTCAAATAAAACTGTATTTGAAACTAAACAAGCAAAAATGACTTATTACTTGAAGGAGCCTCAACTGCTCTCAAAGTGGACCTGAACTATTGCACAGGAAAGAAGCACAACAGAGAAATGCACCCTGCATGTATATAGAGAGTTTATCCTGTCTAATTCCCCCTCATCTGTGACTAATCACAAGTTGTAATTTGATCTCTCAGCTGTGTCAGCTAACTGCCACGGCAGAGCAGCTAACACAGGATGCTAACAATATGTCTGCTTTTATGAACGTAGGAAGCAGACACTACAGATTTATTGCAGGATTTGTATCAGCTGTAACAAAGAAATGTTTTTTTGTTTTTGTTTTTTTAACCCATTCGCGTTCCGTCGTTTTCACTTGAGAAATGTTCACCTCCCACTCATTAGCCTATAACTTTATTACTACTTATCACAATGAACTGATCTATATCTTGTTTTTTCCACCACCAATTAGGCTTTCTTTGGGGGGTACATTTTGCTAAGAGCCACTTTACTGTAAATGCATTTTAACAGGAAGAATAAGAAAAAAAACTGAAAAAATCATTATTTCTCAGTTTTCAGCCATTATAGTTTTAAAATAATACATGCCTCCATAATTAAAACTCACGTATTGTATTTGCCCATATGTCCCAGTTATTACACCGTTAGAATTATGTCCCTATCACAATGTATGGCGACAATATTTTATTTGGAAATAAAGGTGCATTTTTTCCGTTTTTCATCTATCACTATTTACAAGTTTAAACTTAAAAAAAATATAGAAATATATCATCTTTACATTGATATTTAAAAAGTTTAGACCCTTAGGTAAATATTTACATTTTTTTTTTTATTGTAATGGTTTTTTATTTTTTTATATTAAACATTTTATTTGGGTAGTTTTGGGAGGGTGGGATGTAAACAATAGGTTTATAATGTAAATGTGTGTTGATTTTAATATTTTTTACTTTTAGTTGTAGTATTACTTTTTGGCCACAAGATGGCGGCCATGAGTTTGTTTACATGACGTCACTCTAAGCGTAACAAGCGCTTAGAGCGACGCATGGGGGAGGTAACAGCCAGAAAAGGCGCAGCTTCCGAGAGAAGCTGTCGCTTTTTCAGCGGGGGAGAGGAATCAGTGATCGGGCACCATAGCCCGATTCACTGATTGCCTGGCTAACGAACCGAGGGCCAGGAGCGCGCGTGCATGCGCGCGATCGGCCGCGGGAGCGCGCATGGTTCCTGGACGTAGTTTCTACGTCCAGGAACCAAAATAGGTTAAAGTTATTACCATAAGGCACTGTAGGCATGTGCCTACAGGCGCCTGATTATGGAAAGGCGGCTCACTCCCCTCCCAGAGCACCTCTCTCCCTCCTTCCCCATGCAGAGTCCTGATGAGAGTGTAAATGAGAGGTTATTCACCCTCGCTCTCTGCATTCCACTGAAGAGATCTCCTTTCAGTTGAGGACACCTCTAGCTATGTAATACTGAGGTTCCTCTAGCTACCTAATACTTGGGGGTGCCTTAGTACCTAGGTACTGAGGGTACTTAATACTGAGGGTACTTCCTGGGGCACCTGTAGCTACCTATGACGGGCAAGAAAAGTAAGGGTGAAGTGACAGCTGGGGCAGCCAGCACACTTGCAGTGTGGTTCAGCGGGGGTTTGTAGGTTTATGGAGGGCGGAGTCTAGGGTGCCAGGATATCTGTTCCTTTAGGCTCCTGTTAGGTAAATCCAGGCCTGTGCTATTGAGTATCTTTTAAAGCAGAGAGGAAGTTCTGAGCTCAGCTCCGCTTTAAGGACAAAAAAAAATAAATTTAAGATTAAAAGTTTTGATAAACTTGATTTATTGTCAAAACAACTTAGAGTACTTTAATATGCAGTGTTCTTACTGTACATCGCAGTGCATTTTCATGTTCCCTCTCATGTGCTCTCATTTATTCAGTTCACTAATCTCCATCAGCTTCTATTTTCACTGAAGTGTAGCCATCACTCCTGTAATTTAACAACAGTTGGCGTCCTGTTTGGCGTTCCCGCCCCTCCTAACGGCCTGTAATTTCTGCAATGACTAGGTGCTATTAATGAGGACACAGCCATGTTCTTTTCAACCTTGCTTAACCATTATTACCAGGTACTTTAGCTTCTGTGTAGTTTAATGACTCAGAGAACATTCAATACTTCAAGATGTAATCCTGAATGGCAAGTTATACCAATTTATTTATGCTGGAACTCGTCTACCAAGGTTCTGCAAGACTGCACAACAGTGGAGCGAAGCAGGTGATTCCGGTAAAATGGTCCACTGCAAAGCTAACTATGGCCATAGCGGTGCTAAAGGGGGGAAATTTGAGTGCTAGAGGCGGTGCGAATATCAGAAGAGTGGGTTCTTAGAGATAAAAGTGCTGTACTGTACAAATGGGGGGGGGGGGGTCGTTTGCGTTAGGTATTGATTGTGAGGGTTCAAGTTGGAATAGGGTTGGGTTTATCAATAGTAAAATACCGGTAAAAATTACGGATATCGTACGGTCATATTACCTATTGCACAGTAGTAGACTATCTGTAATGTTATTGAAATTCTATTAGTGGCTTAGCCCGGGTGTGCCCAAATGACCACAGTCCCAAATATTATAAATTGTGTTCTATTAGGTGGTTACAGTAGATATAGCAAAAGGTTAATTACTTAAGCCTTTTGGGCGTAGCGGCTACATCCAAAAGGCTGCCCCTGCTGCTGATCGCTGCCACCGGCAATCGGGAACACAGTTCCCATTCATTGATCTAAGTCCCCATTAGAAAGACCAACGACTTCTATGAGAAGCCGTGAAGCCACAATCATTCTAAGTAACACATCCCCTCTTAACTTCCTGTAAGCTTACAGCATGGGTCTCAAACTCGCGGCCCGCGGGCCACTTGCGGCCCTCGATGCAGTATTTTCTGGCCCGCGCCGTCCCATATGATCTGCCGCATCCGCATCGCCGCCGCATCCATCTCACTGAAGCGAACTATCTTGTATTTAAATTTAACTTACAGTTCGCTTCAGTGGTCCCATAGGAGTGATCCGCCGCGTCCCAGCCTCGAAACGAGGGCTGCAGAGCCCCCAAATCGGCCGGGGGGCAATCCTGGAAGGGGCAGAGCTGTCAGCTTCAGCTCTGCCCCTCCTGACGTCAATCGCGGCGCATCACCGCCTCTGCCCGCCCCTCTCTGTGAAGGAAAAGGGAGAGGGGCGGGCAGAGGCGGTGATGCGCCGCGATTGACGTCAGGAGGGGCAGAGCTGAAGCTGACAGCTCTGCCCCTTCCAGGATTCCCCTCCAGCGCGATTTGGGGGCTCTGCAGCCCTCGTTTCAAGGCGGGGACGCGGCGGATCACTCGTATGGGACCACTGGAACGAACTGTAAGTTAAATTTAGGAATAGGAAAAAAAGATTGCTTCAGTGAAAATTTTGAATAACAGTCAATGTGTGGTGGGGGGCGGGAGCTGCTGATTGATGTCACAACAGTGACTGAGTGACATTAAGCATGAGATTGCTGCACAGGTATATGTTCCCACAGAAAGAGTTAGTCATCATACGAAATAATTAAAACTGTTAATATGTTCATAAGAAATAATTAAAACTGTTAATAATGACATTTGAGCACTTTTTTTGTGAAATCCCTTATGCGGCCCTCCCTCATCCTGACTTTGCCTCCTGCGGCCCCCCGGTAAATTGAGTTTGAGACCCCTGGCTTACAGTATGCCAAAAAAAAAAAAAAAAAATTGAGGCCATCTTGTGGCCAAATAGTAAAATTACACCTACATAAATTTTTTTTTTAATAAATATTACCACACTTACATTTATAATTAACTAATTACTTCCCACACTCTCCTAAAAATACCCCAATAAAACTTAATAAAAAAATTACAATTAAAAAAACAAAACATAAATAGTTATATTAGGGTCTGAACTTTTTAATATGCTTGTCAAGAGGGTATATTACTATTATTTTTAAATTAGTTATGAGCTTGTAAATAGTGATGGAGGCAAAACAGAAAAAAATGCAACTTTATTTCCAAATAAAATATTGGCACCTTACATTGTGATAGGAACATAATTGAAATGGTGTAATAAGCAGAATAAATGGGCAAATACAATACATGGGTTTTAATTATGTAGCATGTGTTCTAACACTGTCAACCAAAAGGAATAGAGTATAAAGAATGTTTAATAGCTGAAAGCTTACTTTTTTTCTTTTAAACTAGCCAATACATGGTATTATCCTGATTCAATCTTCCTGTCTGTAAAATACAAGCTATAGTCTCCAGCAATGCTTAGCTACGAAGATACAAGTACATCTGAAGGTGACTTTTCTTCCTTAAAAGCACCATCGTTTGGACGATCTGCTTTACTCAAGCTCTATTTGTGATTGTTTACATTTGGTAACTGTTTGTGATGTTTATATTTGGTGACTATCATTGTTGAACTAATTAGCCTTAATTTTATCACCTGAGTTAGGCAAAAAATATCTAAAGCTTGCCATATAAACATTAATTTTTATCACCCAAATGGGCCCCACCAGCCAGCCATCGTGCCACCTTACAGAACTCCTACTGAGATTCTGGTTTCATTGGAAAATTACAGTGGCTCATTACTAGTAGATAAGATAAAATTAGACAGGCTGTTATCTCTAAATACAAACAGGGTGGGTTTCGCTGTGTTTTCCTTCTCTCCTGTGGAAGAGTTTAGGTCCTCTTTAACACCAAGTGAGGGATTTCACTATCTGAAAGATGTGGTCTTCTACCCCCCACTCTTCCTGCTGTCCACAAAAATAAAAAGAAGTGACAGGCCAACTTTGCTATCTGGAAAGCTTTTTCTTCTTTAAACATCCTGGCATTGCCTAGTCCCAAGTGTCAGGCCTGTAGGGATATCCACCCCAGTGCTGGGCCGAAATTACGCATTAGCGTAATTACGCATCGTAATTCACTACAAATGCACCGTAAGCGTTACGTGTAAGGTTACGGTATTACGCGTAATTAATTACGCGTAGACCGTAGGGTTACGTTTTACGCGTAACAAATTACGCGTAAGACAGTAAACTCCCATTGAAATTACACAGTCTGCCGTAATCGCGTAATATTACGCTCCCGTATAATATAAAAAAGCCGCCGACTTTAAGGGTTAATAGCAAAGCCCCCTTAAGTGCTAAGAGCCTCAAATTTGGAGAATATATTAAGGAGATCAGAAGGAATAAGAGGAAAAAAATTTTTTTTCAAAAAGACCTTATAGTTTTTGAGAAAATCGATGTTAAAGTTTCAAAGGAAAAATATATACATTTAAAAACCCACCGACTTTAACGGTTAATAGCAAAGCCTGCTTAAAATTTAGGAACACCAAATTCACAGGGTATATTAAGGGGATCAGTGGGAATAAGAGGAAAAAAATTTTTTTCAAAAAGACCTTATAGTTTTTGAGAAAATCGATTTTTAAGTTTCAAGGGCGAAAATGTCTTTTAAATGCGGAAAATGTCAGTTTTTTTTGCACAGGTAACAATAGTGTTTTATTTTCATAGATTCCCCCAAGTGGGAAGAGTTTTACTTACTTCGTTCTGAGTGTGGGAAATATTAAAAAAAACGACGTGGGGTCCCCCCTCCCAGACCTCTTTAACCCCTTGTCCCCCATGCAGACTGGGATAGCCAGAATGCGGAGCACCGGCCGCGTGGGGCTCCGCACCCTGACTATACCAGCCCGCGTGGTCCATGGATTGGGGGGTCTCGGAAGGGGAGGGGCAGCCAAGCTTTCCCCTCCCCCTCCGAGCCCTTGTCCAATCCAAGGACAAGGGGCTCTTCTCCACCTCCGATGGGCGGTGGAGGTGGAGGCCGCGATTTCCTGGGGAGGGGTTCATGGTGGCATCTGGGAGTCCCCTTTAAAAAGGGGTCCCCCAGATGCCCACCCCCCTCCCAGGAGAAATGAGTATAGAGGTACTTGTAGTACCCCTTACCCATTTCCTTTAAAGGGAAGGTCCAAGCAAAAAAAAAAAAAAATGAGTTTCACTTACCTGGGGCTTCTACCAGCCCCAGGTAGCCATCCTGTGCCCTCGTAGTCACTCACTGCTGCTCCAGTCCCCCGCTGGCAGCTTTCTGACCTCGGAGGTCAGGGCCACATTGCATACATTTTTACGCATTCCAGCTAGTGCAGGAAAAAAAATGTACGCATTGCACCACTAACGCGTAAAAATGTATGTGTTAATGTTGCTGCACTAGCGGGAATGTGTAATAATGTACGCAATTCGGCCCTGACCTCTGAGGTCAGAAAGCTGCCAGCGGGGGACTGGAGCAGCAGTGAGTGACTACGAGGGCACAGGATGGCTGCATGGGGCTGGTAGAAGCCACAGGTAAGTGAAACTCATTTTTTTTTTTTGCTTGGACCTTCCCTTTAAGAGTTAAAAGTAAATAAACACACAAACACATAGAAAAAGTATTTTAATTGAACAAAAAACATAACCACGAAAAAAGTCCTTTAATATTCTTAATTAACCATTAATACTTACCTGTCCCTTTAAAAGCCAGTTCCCACGCAATATCCTCGGAAATATACTAATCAGTTACAATGTAACAAAGTTATTACAATGTAACAACTTTGTTACATTGTAACTACGCCGCACCCGACGTCACTCACCGCCGCCGCGTCTGTGCTGCAGGACCCGACAGAGCTCTGAGCTATATAGCTCAGAGCTCTCTAAGCATCTTTGTATTTGGGCTCCAAGGAGCCCATTGGTCCTTAGCAGACCAATGGGGTTCCTTCTGATTTGAAGGAACCCCATTGGTCTGCTAAGGACCAATGGGGCTCCTTGGAGCCCAAATACAAAGATGCTTTCGAGAGCTCTGAGCTAATATAGCTCAGAGCTCTGTCGGGTGAATTGACGCTAAGTCCCCGCCGGCTCCGCTGCCCTCCCCGCCTCTCCCACATGTCACCTATATACATGCTGGCACCCATGGGTGCCAGCATGTATATGAGTGACAGGTGTGGGCGGAGTGGACGGCGGGAGCCGGCGGGGACTAGCGTGTATGCGGCGGCCGGCGGGTGAGCGGCGAGTGACGTCGGGTGCGGTGGTGTTACAAAGTAACAAAGTTGTTACATTGTAATAACTTTGTTACATTGTAACTGATTAGTATATTTCCGAGGATATTGCGTGGGAACTGGCTTTTAAAGGGACAGGTAAGTATTAATGGTTAATTAAGAATATTAAAGGACTTTTTTCGTGGTTATGTTTTTTGTTCAATTAAAATACTTTTTCTATGTGTTTGTGTGTTTATTTACTTTTAACTCTTAAAGGAAATGGGTAAGGGGTACTACAAGTACCTCTATACTCATTTCTCCTGGGAGGGGGGTGGGCATCTGGGGGACCCCTTTTTAAAGGGGACTCCCAGATGCCACCATGAACCCCTCCCCAGTAAATCGCGGCCTCCACCTCCACCGCCCATCGGAGGTGGAGAAGAGCCCCTTGTCCTTGGATTGGACAAGGGCTCGGAGGGGGAGGGAAAAGCTTGGCTGCCCCTCCCCTTCCGAGACCCCCCAATCCATGGACCACGCGGGCTGGTATAGTCAGGGTGCGGAGCCCCACGCGGCCGGTGCTCCGCATTCTGGCTATCCCAGTCTGCATGGGGGACAAGGGGTTAAAGAGGTCTGGGAGGGGGGACCCCACGTCTTTTTTTTTTATATTTCCCACACTCAGAACGAAGTAAGTAAAACTCTTCCCACTTGGGGGAATCTATGAAAATAAAACACTATTGTTACCTGTGCAAAAAAAACTGACATTTTCCGCATTTAAAAGACATTTTCGCCCTTGAAACTTAAAAATCGATTTTCTCAAAAACTATAAGGTCTTTTTGAAAAAAAAATGTTTCCTCTTATTCCCACTGATCCCCTTAATATGCCCTGTGAATTTGGTGTTCCTAAATTTTAAGCAGGTTTTGCTATTAACCGTTAAAGTCGGCGGGTTTTTAAATGTATATATTTTTCCTTTGAAACTTTAACATCGATTTTCTCAAAAACTATAAGGTCTTTTTGAAAAAAAAAAATTTCCTCTTATTCCTTCTGATCTCCTTAATATATTCTCCAAATTTGAGGCTCTTAGCACTTAAGGGGGCTTTGCTATTAACCCTTAAAGTCGGCGGCTACCTAACATTGATCCATGCGTCAACTTTTCCGCTTGGCAGCATGACCTTACGCATTAATTGCTAGTAGGATTTTACGCGTAAGCCTATAACGTAATAACTTGAAATACGGTATACTTACGTGTAATTGCGTAAGTGCTATGCGTAATTATAGACATGTACCGAAATTGAATGTCTATGCCGTAAGCGTAATTTCGTAATGCGTAATAGCGTAAAATTACGCGTAATGATCCGTAAGCGTAGCTTTCTCCATTACGACCAGCACTGATCCACCCACGAATCAGCTCCAATGCCCCAATCTAACTCCACACGCTTCACCCTATGTGGTGCGTCCCCACTCGAACAGGAGGTGAAGAAGCAACACCTACCTGACTTCGATTACACCCAGGCCTTTAGTGTGCAAGGTATTGGAGCTGAATGCAGGGTGAGCAAATAAACTTCCAGGCCAAACAAGGAAACAGAATAACAAAGTCCAGCCACAGTCCAGGGTCATACACGTTTAAAGAGAACCCGAGGCGGGGTTCTTACAATGCAATCCCCATACAGAGGCTGGGTCTGCCTATAGAGCCCAGCCTCTGTTGATATTTAGCTTCCCCCAAAGCCCCCCCTGCGCACTGTGAGACCCCATTAATCACAGCCGCACTGTGCGGGCTATATTTACCTCACTAATGTCAGTCTCTGCTCTCCCCCGCCTCCTGAATCGCTCCGGTCCCCGCCCGCGTCCCTTCCCTCCAATCAGCAGGGAGGGAAGGGACGTGGGCAGTGAAAAAGCGCTAGCAGCGCGAAACGGACGTCCGCAGGGGGACATAGACCTGGCGCCCACTCTTCCGCATTGCATCTGACCTTCGCTGACAGTAAGTGTTTTACCATTATCTTTTGAATAAATTAATAATTATCCTAATCGCAGTGCTGGCTTCATCTCATCTCTCCCCTCCATACAAGATTGCTTTCTGTTACACAGCCCGTGCACACTTTCTAAGGGAATCATATCCTTACAGTCTAAAGCTAAGTGGAGTCGAGCCCAGTCTCCTGCTGTAATTTTGTAAAGTGCTGGAATTTCATGTGTCTTGCTTTGAAATAAGTTTAACAGTGTTCCTAGGATTTGTATTCTAAAGTAGACCCGAGGTGAGAATAAACTGATGAGATAAACAATTGTATTTATCCTCCTACTCCTAAAAATGATTTTTTTTTTTAGATATCCCATGTTTTACTTTATATTTAACCGCTCTGCGACTGCCTAGCACAGGATGACGGCCGCAGAGTGGCTCTCTCATTCCTCAGTCACGTCTCGCGAGGAGCGCTCGCCTAACACGTTCTCTGCACTGCACACAGCGGGGCTCCGTGATCAGCCTGCCAGCCGTGTTCGAGCTGGCAGGCTGTATATAACAAACAAATAAACGTGTACAGCGTTGCAATCTAGAGCAGCGCTATACAGGGGACAGCCTTGTCACTCAACTGTCCCTCCTAACAGCTCACAATCTATTACCCATCACAGGCATATGCCTATGTATGTGTAATGTAGTGTATGGATAACAGTCTAGGGGTAATTGGGGGGGGGGGGGGGGGTAATAAAAGTACTAATAGGTTTAAAAAAATCATTTTTATTAATAAAAATAATAAACATTGCAGCAGCTTTCAGAGACCACCAAAAGAAAGTTCTATTAGTGGGAAGAAAAGGAGGTAAGATTCATTTGAATGCTTAGTAAACCATTACAGCTGAAGTGCTGAATTGTAAAAGAATGGCCTGGTCACTAGGGGGGTATAAAAGTTTGGTCCTCAAAAGGATGAACCATTTATAAAGTAGATTGAATGTTTTGTTTGTTTTTGTCTCTGCTCAATGGCAGACTATTAAAGTGAACCAAGCACCATTTTTAGCTCCCAGGGCAACTCATTAGCACAATAAAAATGCATGCCAATAATGTGGCTCATTATTAAAAAAAACCACTTTTCATTTTACCTCTTCTTTTTACATTTAAAGTTAAGCAGAGGTGTTTTACCATACTTCCAAGGCCTTCTTGACCGCAGACATTTCAGGAAGATAAGGACTGATGTAATTACAGTATTTTATTGCACACATCAGCAGAGAGCAAAAAAAAGCTTTCATCGGCGGGGGCGGGGGGGGGGATGGTGTCGGGAGACATAGGACACTATGCTTCAAAGAGTTTAAAGAAGTCACATATGCTATCTTCACACCTTCCCCTGGATAAGTAATTATAATTACTATATTCTCCACAGACTACCCACAAGACAGAAGCTGTCACTTGCTTGCCTGAAAATTTACTTTTGGGCAGCAAAATAAAACAAGAGAAACAGCATGGTTATGTTGCACTGTAAATACACATTTTTAACCACTTTATCCACCACTACAGTATGTCTAAATCCTCTGTGAGTTAAAGGGAACCTACACTGAAAGCATATGGATTTTTCCCTTTAAAATTACACCAGTTGCCCGACTCTCCTACTGATCTTGTGTCTCTAATACTTTTAGCCACAGCCCCTCAACAAACATGCAGATCAGGAGCTCTGACTGAAGTCAGACTGGATTAGCTGCATGCTTGTTTCAGACGTGTGATTCAGCCACAACTGCAGCCAAAGAGATCAGCAGGACAACCAGGCAACTCTTATTGTTTAAAAGGAAACCTCCGTACCCCTCTCTGTTTAGGTCCCCCTTTAATGCAAGCCATGAGGACGTAGACATACGTCTTGTAGCTGAAACACAGCTGTGCGCAATTGGGCTTGCTCCTGTGCAAACCTCCAGCACTATCTGCTGCAGCATTAATTGGTGAAAGGGAATATATGTTCCCTGAGCCACTAAGATTGATTTTAGCAATTAAAAATACTTTTAGTTTCTCAGTTCATAGTGAAAAATACCCACTGTGACATAATTTCAGGATCAAATATCCTTACCATAAATTGTGGCAGAAACTTAATTTAAATTTTGGGATAAACGGTATAAATAGCCAAACAAAATTTGTGTTTTTTTATCTACAGTAGCGCTTTAAAAACAAAAAAAACAAAAAAAACTGGAATTGGTAAAACTGAGAAATAATGTGGGTATTGTTTTCTATTTTTTTCATCTTTTTCCCATCAAAGTGCATAAGAAACATAAAAAACACAATTGCCATATTATATTGTGTCTTGAACAAAATATTTATATTTCCTTTAGGTCTCATAAGTAGGGATAAAGTTATTGCTGATTAAATAGGGACATAGTTAAAATGTCAAAACTGCTCTGATTCATTAGGGAGGAAACAAGGTCTGGATGCAAAGAGGTTAACTCATCATGTCACATGTCCCCTAGATTACACTTTAAAGAACATCTGAATGCGTAGCAGTCATCAGGATTAAAAAAAAAAAAGAGAGGATATTATCTCTCTAAGGTTTGAGCTTAAACTTCATGGTGAAGGCTGACGCAATGAGGGCGATCACGCCAAGATTACGATTGAGGTAAATCGAAAATCAAAGCGACTTCTAAATTTATGATTATAGCATAATCCTTTCAAAATACACCTTGCATTCAACAGGACAAAATCGCCTGTAGTGGAAGAAGGCAGAAATCATTTCGTTATTGACGCCGGAGCGTTTAGCGAGATAAGCCCTGCACAGTTAAATTGAATATTATTCTTCCTGTGAGCCGGAGTCGTAGCAGAGACTCCACAAATGTTGCCATGGAGTTCTCAGTTTTCCGGTACAATAATTGACCTCAGAGTTCAGTTTTGCCTTTTGGAGTTTTTTTTTATTGTGTATTTTTTTTTTCACACTGCCCGGTGTATCATTATTTTAGCCAAGCCGTTTTGATGCCTGTGTAGCCAGTGATTATTACCGTGAATATTCGGTTGGCGTCCCGGAGCGGCGTCCGTCTCTGACACGCGTACGGAGATACGGGGACACATGATGAAGAGACCGGCGGATTGAAACTGGCAGGGCAATCTTCGTGCACCTGACGGGAAAGAAAAAACACACAAGGACAAGAGCAATGTTAGAAAAATCTAATATTTCTGTCCCTCAACCAACCCTTGCTTGTCTTTGGTTATGCTGGGCGCAAAATGAATTCTGTGCGAATCCATTAAAAAAACATATAGCCTCCAATTTGCAATCCCTGTGGTCTATGAAGAAGAGATTGGCAATTTTGTGCAATTAGCTTCACATGTGCAGTAGCACAATCAGCCCTGATTGCCCTTAAATGTATTTATGTCAGAGCTTTTGAGAGGTGACATGTGCCGGAAGGGAGACGTGTACTATTACATTCATGCAAGAAACATTTTTTTTAGAGTGTTAGAATACTTGTTAAAGAAAAATCCAGCATAAGATATAAAACCAAAAGACACAAGTCATTTTACAACATTTTTACAGGCATGGCAATTTGTCTAAAGTGAACCCTTACTTAGAGCAAACCTGAAGCGAAAATAAACTAAGCAAAGCAATAAAACATTAGTAGCAAGGAACAGAGTCTCATCTTGTTTCCAGCACAGGAAGAGTTAAGAAACTTCAGTTGTTATGTATGCAAAAGAGCTTCTCTGAGCACTCCAACCCAATTTGGGTCAGAGGCGGTCCTATTTTCTGAAGCACTCATACATCAAAGAAACAGCGAGAGGCAGCTTCAGATAAGGTTTTACTTCAGGGGAGTTGAAAGGGTCATTAGCTCTGCTTTGTTTCATAGTTTAAGTGGCTGGCTTATAATTGCAAATAAGACAGATTGATGCAGGGTTATAAAAATATATATATATATGAAACTGTAAATAAAAATATGAGACTTTTCTTTGCTACTAATGTGTATTAATTATCTATACTACACAACCAATTCATTATGTCATAAGTTGTAATCGCTTCAGTGTCACTTCAATGCATAGATAGGGCTTTAGGCTGACTTTAGGCTACGTTTACAGTAGGTGTTGTGGTCCCTGTAAAAGCAGGAGCGCAATGCAACAAAACTGAAAATTTGGACCACACATTATCCAGCTCGTTGTGTCTCTTACAGTCAGGGGCGTCTGAGTCACTAGGCAACTCTAAATTTTTGCCTATAGCGCCATTGGTGGAAGTGGGCGCCTTCCCGACAAGTCACCGCTCTGTTCGTGTTTATTTTATTTCTTTTTTTCAGCCAGGTCGGCGCCGGCTGTGACAGGAAGCTCAGCCTGTGCCCGGCGCCGCCTACTGGTCCGCCCCCTTCCTCTCCTCTTTTCCGAGCGAGCAGCAGCAGCACGCACATTAGTTTATGTGGGAGTGCTGTGCCGCCGCCTACTGGTTCGCCCCCTCTCCCCGCCCCCTCTCTCCCTCTCTGTTTAGAGCGTGCGGCCGCCGCACGCTAGTTTGTTTACACGCCGCGCCGGCGCCGCCCCTAACTCCGCCCCCCGCCTGTCACACGTGCTTGAAGGCACCGTGTGTGACGCCAGACGGAGGGACCAGTGCTACCGCCGGCTGACACCTGACCTGAGTCAGTGTGCACACAGCGCACAAACTAGCAGAGCCTGAGAGACGACACACACACAGACAGTGAGTGCCAATCCTCAGATCTGACTGCTGCTCTTGATAATTTTTTTTATATGCATCCTGGCTGGCTGGCCGGCCCTGATTCCGCCCCCCCCCCCGCTCGCCCATATCCCCCCCCGCTCGCCCAGTGGCTCCTGGGAATGGATATTAAACACAGGCATATATAGCATCATGCCTGCTGCTGTGTGGGTCTGGGCAGGACTCGGAGGGAGGGAGACACACTTGCTGCGCAGTGTACAGAGCAGCAGAGGGGACACCCTCATAGTGAGTGGCGTGACCCCTCTTGATATTATATGCCCCACTCTCCCCTGGCTGGCCCTGAGATTTGAGTGGGGGGGGGGGGGGGGGGCGCCACAGGTTTTCTTGCCTGGAGTGACAAAGTGGCTAGAAACACCCCTGCTTACAGTGAAGCATACAGTAGATTGTAAGCTCGCAAGGGCAGGGTCCTCCTCCTAATGTTTACTGTTCTTGTAACAATATTTGTGCTGCTTGGAACTCTGCTGTACATTTGTTAGTTGTATCTGTGTTCCCCTTGTCGTCTTATTGTGCTTTGTAAAGCGCTGCGGAATATGTTGGCGCTATATAAAGCAAAAATAATAATAATAATAATAATTCAGTCCAGGGGCGTAACAAGAATTCAGCAAAACTTTGGATAACCCCCTACCCCCCCCCCCCACCCCCCGCCTTCTGAACAGGTAAACGGAGAACCAATTTTATGCAATTGGCTAGTGCAGGCTTGAATGTGTTTTCACCAGCAGATAAAAATAGACAGCAGTGCACACATTTTTGCTATTAATTACATTTGCTTCTGTGATAAAAAGTGCATGTTGTCACACATACAGACACACATGGTATGCAGAAAACACGCACAGAAAACCAACAGAGGAGTGTGCTCCCAGCCTCAGCTTATTACACTCACTCTGTCCATCTGTGATGGAGCCGAACTGGCTCTGCAGACTTCTCCAGCTTCACAACCTTACAGAGCACTTGGGGAGGGGTAGAGAGGTTGGGGGCAGGACACTGTACACAAGACCCTGCTGCACACTGAATAGGGACCGTCTACAAATCTTTGTCTACAAAACTTTGTGTGATTCCTTATCAGTGGTTGAGCAGATGCAGTCATTAGAACAATTGTGCGGAGAGCAGAAAGCTTTTTCTCTCTTTAGTTGTCAGTCTCTCAGGAGACTGCAGCTTTTGGGCCCCCCTGCAGCTGTATCCCTTGCAGATCTGTTGTTACGCCCCTGATACAGTCAGTAAAAAGCATACTTCACGGTTACTAATAGAGCATGTACCTTTTCAATTACAGAGTGCTATAAAGTTATGTGAAACAAAGGATGCAAAATAATTTCCTAGGAGGAGAAACAATGAATTGCATACGGGCCAATATCTCTTACCTAAATTTATCATCTATACAGGGATATTCCCATGGTGCCGCCACAAGTGTAGTTAGATTAGTTCTTAACTGTCGGGATTTATAGTTTTGAAGACTTTTTGTCCTCTAAAAGTTACCAAGGACAGTGACCAGCCAGCACCTGCAACAGCAGTCCTGGGACACCGAGCAGGGATGGTACATTTCCCACAGGCTCTGATGGTGGTTGCAAGTGTGTGCAACCCACCTTTGTGAGTATATATATACAAATATTCTGAAGAAATGCACTTGTTACAGTGATATCGCACCATTGGGCTCATGGTCTCTCTCATTCTTTCAGAAACTTGGAGGTTACAGGTAACCACCAACAGTCACAATCCAGTAATTAAAGTGTACCAGAGCTCAAACATAAAAAGATTTTATACATATCTGGGGCTTCCTCCAGCCCCATCCAGTTGGATCGCTCCCACTCTGCTGTCCTCCTCCGATGTCTGCAGCTCTGGTTCTCGGTCCCCGCACTTCCGTCAGTCGGAGCCAGTCTAACGTATGAGAAGTGCGCTGTTTGCGTATCTCTCCAGCAGCCGCTGGAGATATGTAGAGTGCGCACGTCCGGTTCCTGAAGCTGCGGGCATCGGAGGACGGCGCCGTGGAAGCGACCCAGGCAGATGGGGCTGGAGGAAGCCCCAGGTATGTTCAAAATCTTTTTATTTTTTCAGCTCTGAGTCTCTTTAAAGCGGATCTGAGATGAAAAACTAACTATAACAAGTAACTTGTCTATATATCTTATGTACAGTTTAGATGGTTTAAACAGCAAATCTGTCTGCATACAGCTTTAATAGAATATGATTATTTCTTCCTGTGATACAATGACAGCAGCCATGTTGTTTGTAAACATTACGCACAGGCAAGCTTATCTGCACCATCAGCACTCAAGACTGTGAAAAAAAACCTAATCCCCCTCCTCCTCCCCTCTGCCGCCTCCTGCCCAGACTGAGCTCCCATGAGCCCTTGCTACTGCCAAGGCTCTCTGAAAACTGTGGGCGGGGCTTGTTTAGTTTATAGGGAATTCGAGTATTAAAACAAAAACAAAAAAGTATTTAGCTTGAGGAATGCCCTATAAACAATAGGAAAGGAACACAATTATGCAATGAGTAAAAGTTCATCTCGGATCCACTTTAAGTAAAAAGCTGCCAGCAGGGTATGAAAAACAACAGGTTGTAGATGACAGTCTATTTTATCTAGGTCAAGTGAGAACTGGGGATGTATGATGAGACAAAGTAGATATACCACCCTCTTCCTTGAGCAGAGGGGCATTCCTATAACATGTGAGTGAGAGTACCAGCATCAAGCATTGTGAGGATGCTGAACTAGAGAAGTTAGCTAGTTTTCTGGGGGTTACGTACCATCTAGAGATCACCTTTTAGTGTTGTTCCCAATGTGAGTTGCATTTTGAAAGCTTAGATACAAGCTTGGAAGCTTTTATAAAATCACTTGTGGTTAAGTCAAAGCCTATGTCATGAGACCAGACATTAGCATATTAAAACAAAACCTTATATTTATTAGAGAAAAGGGAATGGTACTAGATGGAGATTACTACTTTGATTGCGCAGTAGAACAGACCTGATCGGGCTCAGTTATTCTGCTTCCGCCAGAGCCCAAGGGGAAGCTTATACTCCAGGAGCGCGGACAGGTAAATATTGCCGTGCACTGTTCAGGGGGCTGCCAATGCTGGATACCTGAGGATAAAGAGTATGGGGGAATTCTCATTAGGATCCAGAGGCTTCGCCCTCCCGAGGTTAGTAGTACCTAACAGAGGAACATTTTCCAATAATATTGGTTCTTCCTTCAAGAGAGGTACTGCCTCTCATATGCAGAGTTGTTCCTCAGAAACATATATACTGGGCGCCTCCACTAGTGTTATAGTCTAGTCCCATACCCCTGAAAGGAGTTGATCGTATTTTATTCCCCAAAAAATCTCAGAGGAGAAGCGACCAACCAGCACCTGCACCGCAGACCTGGAAAACCAAGCATGGACGTTATCTCCTGCAGGCTCTGACGGTGGTTGCAAGTTCATTGCAGCCCACCTTTGTGAGTATATACTACCTTAAATGACACCATTCAACCACCTACAGTACTGCACAATTGGGCTTCTGGTTTTTCTCACTTTACAGATTCTCTGAGGTTACAGCTAAACGCTAACAACAACACCCTTCAGCAGAATAAAAAACACGAGGAGGAGGTCCTTGCCCCTGGGGGGGGGGGGGGGGTGACCAGAGTAAAAGAGTCTAAAGCAGTGGTCCTCAAACTAAGGCCTGCGGGTAGAGATGTCGCGAACTTCGGTGGTTCGCGTTCGCTTACCAAAGGAGAACTTTCCCGGAAGTTCGATTTGCCCCATAATGCTCTATTGAGCAAAACTTTAACCCTCTACATCACAGTCAGCAGACACATTGTTGCCAAACACACTGCTCTCATTGCTGGAGGCCCACCCCCCCCCCCCCCCCCCTCCAAACAAGGTCCTTATACCATTTGACTCACTTGTCTGCCTACACTAATTAGTTAAGGGACAGCTGCTACACACTCTGCTAGGGTGATTTTAATTAGCCTCTTGTGGGCCACTCCTCCCTCCAGCCTCCTCCCTCCACCTTCCACCCCTTCTCCCCTTCTACCTATTCCCTCCTACCGGAGGGAGGAGGGTCTCATCTGCCAGGGAATTGCAGTATTTCAAAAACCAGCTTACATACCGGACGGGGATTTGAACCCAGGTCTCAGTGTATGGTAGGTAACTAACATATCCATTATACCACCAACACTACCAGCTGAAAGTAGCTGAAACTAGCCTAGCATGTACCATTTATGCTCAATGCAAGAGAAAAATTAGACAAGACAAATAACATTTATATCACACTTTTCTCCTGGCAGACTCAAAGCACCAGAGCTGCAGCCACTAGGGCATACTCTATAGGCAGTAGCAGTGTTAGGAAGACTTGCCTAAGGTCTCCTACTGAATAGGTGCTGGCTTACTGAATAGACAGAGCTGAGATTTGATCTCTGGTCTCCTGTGTCAGAGGCAGAGCCCTTAACCCTTACACCATGCAGCCACTGCTTACAGATATGTAGCCAGACATGGCCTTGTCTTTTGTGTTCAACAGTTGTCAAGAGAAAAATTAGACAAGATAGCAGTGTTAGGAAGACTTGCCTAAGGTCTCCTACTGAATAGGTGCTGGCTTACTGAACAGACAGAGCTGAGATTTGAACTCTGGTCTCCTGTGTCAGAGGCAGGAGACTTGCCTAAGGTCTCCTACTGAATAGGTGCTGGCTTACTGAACAGACAGCACCTATTTTACAGCAGCTTTTTTACTGGCCCTCCACACAGAAAATGTATTACTTAGAGATGATGTCAGCTACATCTTTAAAGAGAACCCGAGGTGGCCTTGTATTACGTAAGTGGGGCACAGAGGCTGGTTGGGCACACTAACACCAGCCTCTGTTGCCCCATCGTGTGTGTCAAAGACCCCCCTGCTCGCCGCTAAACTCCCCGCAGTGCTGGCGACACGCAGCGCGTCGCCAGCACAATGTTTACTCTATCGCTGTCTGTCAGTGCCGCTCCCACGCCTCCTCCGCATCGCCGCTACCCGCCCTCGTCCCTTCCCTCCAATCAGCGGGAGGGAAGGGACGAGGGCGGGTAGCGGCGATGCAGAGGAGGCGGCGGAGCGGCGCTGACAGACAGCGCTAGAGTAAACATTGTGCTGGCGACACGCTGCGTGTCGCCAGCTCTGCGGGGGTATAGCGGCGAGCAGGGGGGTCTTTGACACACACGATGGGGCAACAGAGGCTGGTGTTAGTGTGCCCAACCAGCCTCTGTGCCCCACTTACGTAATACAAGGCCACCTCGGGTTCTCTTTAAGTATTGATGGTCCACATATAGAATATCAGAGCTGGCACCACCCATCCACATTGAAGCCAGAAAGCAGTCATTCGCTGGTTTCCAATCAAATTCCACTGCTGTCCAATTTGACTTCAGGTTGTCACCTGGGTATGCTTCACTGTCTGGCCGGCAAAGACATCATTTTATGTATACTACGACCCCCCAGCAGTCTGAAGTATTTTAACCCGACCCTCAACCCAAAATGTTTGGGGACCCCTGGTCTAAAGGTTCCAGATGGGGTGGTATCTGAAGATAAATGAGAAAATGTATGGAGTTGAGCTGACAACTTATGTATAGCTTTGCATGATAGGGTGAGGAATTTAAACTGGATCCTTTAGTGGGAACAGAGGTGAATGACCATACAAACAACAACAAAACATGTGTAAAGCGCTTTTCTCCCACAGAACCCAAAATGCGTCTCAGATCAGTACATAGTAATGTGCACAGGGGAAAAAGTTTTGTGATCATGAATGCCATAGTTTAGTTTTTATTTAAATGAGTCCAGGGTCGGAGCTGTCTTAATTAAGTTTGGAAAGCCTTCCACAGGGTAGGTGCAGCATGACAGAAAGCTCTGGCTCCAAACTTTTTTAGTTGAACTCTGGGGGTGGTCAAGTTATTGGATCCTTTTGACCTGAGGTTGCGGGAGGTCTGACACAGGTATCCAGAGCCCAGGTCGTGTAGGAATGTGAATGTTAGCATGCCAATTTTGAAAAGGATTCTCCTCCATTTTATGGGTAGCCAGTGTAGTGACCAAAGAGTTGGGATTACGTGGCAATAGTGGGGTTGGCTTGAGAACAGCCCTGCAGCAGCATTCTGTACTTATGTCAGGTGGTTCAGGTCTTTGTGTGGAAGGCCTGTATATAGGGCCGGATTTCTGGCAAGGCCACATAGGCCATGGCCTAGGGCACTAGAAATTTAGGGGCGGCTCATTGAAGGGCAGTAAAGCTGTTTTATGCAGCCATCCCTATCTACAAGGACAGCTTTAACATTTGAACTCTCTGTCCTGTACTTGTCATCCCTGCAAGACATGTAAGCTCTATCCTGAAGGTACTGTACACATCAGCCTAACTCACATGGTAACACAATAAATGGGCCCATCATTAACAAGATGGCAAACATAACTTAAAAAAGTTCTTAAGGAAAACATAACTTATAATCTATATGCGTATTACTAAAATAGCTCTTGGCTGTGAAACCAATGATGGAAAATAAGGAGAATTCTCATTGGGGCACACAGAGGTAACAACCATACAGACGGCATAGTTGGCCTAGGGCGGTAAAAAGTACAAATCCGGCCCTGCCTGTATAGAGGACATTGCAGTAGTCCAGCCATGATGTGATGAAGGCATGAACTAGGATTGGAAGATCCTCTGAAGGAATGAGATGCTTAACTTTTTGCAATATGCCTTGAAAGAAGGAAGCTTCACAACAGCTGAAATTTGATTTCTGAAGTTTAATTCCCCAGATGTTTCCCACTAACTTTTGTTTTTACCTTCGGGTGTACTTTACATTCGCTCCATGGTACATGGTGGTTTCAATAGCAGAAATACTCTTTTCAGAAATCTTTCTAGGCATAAAATAAGAAAGTGATAAACAGTATTCAAAAGTTAATTGCAATAACTATGTATGCAACACACTGGACTCACACCTAGGACAGGCCTGTGACTCTAGACCTGGAAGCCAGTGCCGACTTCTCCAGGTACACCACTCCTGCTAAACCGTACTAAATGAACAAAATAGAAGACGGCACACAGAAAGGCTTCTTCAAATAATCTGTATTAGGTTCAAACCGTTACAGAGTGTCAGGACACAACATGTTTCGGGCTCCGCCCTTCCTCAGGTGTGAGGAAGGGTGGAGCCCGAAACACGTCGTGTCCTGTCACTCTGTAACTGTATGAACCTAATACAGATTACTTGAAGAAGCCTTTCTGTGTGCCGTCTTCTACTTTTACACATTTAATTGCAATAACTATCTTACCTAGCGGGATATTTTAATTTAACACATTAGCGATCTCTCCTTTAACAAAAAGTGGAGTTTAGCAGCAAGTTGAATATATGCCGAAGCTCACGACGACGCAGGCAGGAGTCTTCACCAACCTGACCTTCAGAGGTACGGAGTAACAAAAGGGACTAATTGCAACAGGGATATAAAAAGTCATTCATCAGCCTTATCTTAAATAATACTGTATATTCCGTGGAATCTGAGAAAGAAGACGTAATTATGTTGAAAACCAGAAGCGTTGGACTTTCGGCTCCCGTAATAACTGGAATATAACAAAGGCTCCTGGAGGAGCACTTGAGATCTGAGTAATGTGGCGTATTGGAGACATTACTCATGCCTCCATGTCGATTCCGTCCATACGCTACAATGAAAATTTAGCAAAGGATCAAATAATGCGGCACAAGTGAGGCGGTACCCTGAGAAAAGCTGATTAAAATTATAGCCCTCCTAACCTTCAAAAATAACACACTGCCGAACAATGATGGCAGATCATGCCGCTGTAAATAAATGCTGACCTTTTAAAATACTGCAGACCCGTTTTAAATAATAATTTTGTATCATGCGGCGTCGGGATCGAGACTGTAGAGCAAGAGTTTCTCAAACTTCTCCCGCAGGCCTCACCTGCTGTGGTCCCTGCTTCATCAAACCTTTGTCCCCCATTAACATCTACCAGTACCCCCCAACCCCTACCACTGATATATATTAACCATTTCCAGTCCTTTTTCTGGATCACCCATGTCCCTCCTAGCACCTATTTTTTTCCCGGGTGCTGGGGGGACATGGGTGATCCAGAAAAAGGATCGGAACCAGGGCTTCGGAGGCTCCACTGCATACTCAGTGGTGAGGGGTGGGGCAGGGCCTAAAGTCAGTTGTGGGGGCGGTGCCAATGCAAGCTCGTGTGCAGTAGCTCCTCCACCTTTCAAAAGCACCAGCGTAGATTTGTTATTTCTCAACCTATTACACTTTGAGACACATGGGGAATAATGTCCCAGAGCTGATCCAGACAGAAAATGCGGTGGAACAGAGGGGCAGAGAGCGGGCGAAGACTCAACGGATAGGGCCAGTGATGATCAGAGTATTGGACATAGTCTGACTCTTTAATCAGGAGGGGATGGCACCGTGACAGATTTTATTGGCAATTGGCAACAGCACTATCTAGCAGCAGCCTTAACTCAGCCAGCCAGCTCTAGAACACTTTAAGCAATGAACATATATTACATAAATATCGGTCTGAACACTATTAAAACAACCAATTAACATGCTTTCAAGCTAATTTTCAGTGAGCAACTGCGCATGCCCGGCCGCCAGTCACCAACGGCAAGACTTGACCGATGCCAGGAGTCGGTCGTGATCCATCCTGTTGGATTTTTTTTAATCAATGATCATTCATCAAAGGGAGTGTGTACAGTTAAGGTGGATCTGAGATGAAAAACTAACTATGACAAGTAACTTGTCTATATATCTTATCTAAAGTTTAGATAGTTTACACAGCAAATCTAGCTGCAAACAGCTTCAACAGTTTCATGTTTATTTATTCCTGTGATACAATGACAGCGGCCATGTTTTGTTTGTCACATTACACACAGGCAAGCTGCAACTGCATCTCCAGCCCTCAGCTCAAGCCCCCCCCCCCCTGCTCCATCCTCCCATCTGCCTCTGAAATCTCTAGCTAGTAACCTCCTCCTCCTCCTGCCCAGACTGAGCTCCCATAATGCCTTGCTACATGGAGTGCCAAGGCACTTTGAGCTGTGGGCGAGGTTTGTTTAGTTTATAGGGAATTAGAGTATTAAAACAAAAAACGAAAAAATAAGTATTTGGCTTGAAGAATGCCCTATAAACTATATGTAAGGAACACAATTATGCAATGAGTAAAAGTTTATCTCGGATCCACTTTAATCAACCCTTTCGCTGCCAGCCTATTTTTCCAAAATAGGAACATCTACTGCCAATGCCAAGCAGTTTTTAGAAATTTTGCACTCATTAGGTTTACTTAGGATTTTTGACAAGAAAACCTACATGCACTAGGACATATTATGTTTTGGGTTTTTTTTTTCTGTAATGAATTGGGCTTGAACACTAAAACAAAATGTTGTACTTTTTCTGGAAATATAACATTTTTGAGTAAAATATGTTAAAAAAGTGAAATAAAAAATAAAATATTTGTCTGTTGTGTTTTTTTTTTCAAAGAAGAATTACATTTACTGACAAAAATGTTAATGTTATTAAAAGCCCTGATTCTGCTGAATCCAACGATACCAGATATGTACTGGTATCCCACTTTTACTGTTCTGGAATAGGTGCACCAGTACAGGTAGCCAGATATAGGTGTAGCAAGTATAGCTGTTGGTTTAGGGTTAGGCACCACCTAGACGGCAGTTAGTTTTAGGCAACACCAGGGAAGGTGGTTAGGGTTAGGCACCACTGGGGGGGTGGTTAGGATTAGGCACTACTGGGGGGGTGGTTAGGGTTAGGCGCCACTAGGGGAGTGGTTAGTTTTAGGCACCATCAGGGGAGGGTTCTGTGTGAGGGGAGGGTTGGGGTAAGCAGTATTGACAAAAAACATAAGGACATTAAGGCCTCTTTCACATTGGGACGTTGCGTTTGATGCGACATTAAAGTCGCACAACGTGCCCCTAACGCAGCGCATGTAGGTTATAAAATTGGACGTTATTTTGTACTACGTTATGTGTCTCTTGGGGCACCGTTTTCGTCGCATACTGATGGAATGAAAACGTCGCATGCGTTACATTTTTAAAAAAAATTACATTACTGAGCATGTGCAACACACATAACGCACAGCATGCAGCACTTTCAAAATATTGCTACACGTTACACACAACGCAACGTGTGCACTGTGAATGTTGTACAGACTTACTATTGCTATGCCTTAGTCTGCGTTGGAACATTTTCTAACGTGCAACTTTAACGTCGCACTGTGAAAGAGGCTTTAACGTTAATATTTATTCGTTATTATTTCTCATCTGTTTTTGCAACAGTAATTATCGTTAATAAAGCTTGACAACGATGGTTCTTGTTAGAAAATTTTGTTAATACCTGGCGCCAAATTCGTTAATAAGTCGGCCCCTTTTTTCATGACGCCCTTTTTTCATGCACGCGGTAGTCAGAAATAGATGCCCCCAGTACAGGTAGCAAGGTATAGTTGCAGCCAGTATAGGTAGCCGGGTATAGGTGCCACAAGTACAGGTAGCCAGATATAGATGCAGCCAGTATAGATAGCCAGGAATAGGTGCCCCAGTATAAGTAGCAGGTATAGGTGTCCCAATATCGGTAGTAAGAGGTAACAGGAAAAAAGGGCGCCGGCAGCTAGTGGACAAAAAGGTCGCCGCCATTCAGTCCCACAATAAATATCGTTTAATGGGCGCCGAACAGGAAAAAAGGGCGCCGGAGATTATTAATATTTTACAAACGGCACCCTGAGATTTTTAATGTTTTATAGCTAGGTTTGTGAAAATGCGCCTGTGACGAATAACTTTTATAAAAATACTAAACATATTTATTGTATTTAACTAAAAAATTATTTCAAATTGTATCCCTTACTGTGTGTAAAACTTTATTGACAAAATAAAGCGATTAGTAATGGGGGTGGTTAGGGTTAGGCACCACCAAAGGGGTTTTAGGGTTAGGCACCACCAGGGGGGTCTAGGGGTTAGGGATATGTACAGGGAGGGTTCTGTGTGAGAGTAGGGTTAGGTATAGTTACAATACAATATACACCACCGGGGGTGGTTAGGGTTAGGCACCACCAGGGGGCTGGTTAGGGTTAGGCACCACCAGGGGGGTGGTTAGGGTTAGGCACCACCAGGGGGGGTCTTAGGGTTAGGCACCACCAGGGGGGTTTTAGGGTTAGGCACCACCAGGGGGGTCTAGGGGTTAGGGATATGTACAGGGAGGGTTCTGTGTGAGAGTAGGGTTAGGTATAGTTACAATACAATATACACCACCGGGGGTGGTTAGGGTTAGGCACCACAAGGGGGCTGGTTAGGGTTAGGCACCACCAGGGGGGTGGTTAGGGTTAGGCACCACCAGGGGGGTCTTAGGGTTAGGCACCACCAGGGGGGTCTAGGAGTTAGGGATAGGTACAGGGAGGGTTCTGTGTGAGAGTAGGGTCAGGTATAGTTTTCGTAAAATTTTAGTAATACTTACTAATGTTTTACAACACTTATTACGAACATACCTGTAGTTATATTTATATCATCGTTATAAACAATATTTTCAGATTTTATTATAAGAAGAAACGATAAATGAAGGTTATTCACATATACAATATATATTCAATATACAATTATAACGATTAAACATATATTATCTTTTTTTTAACAAATTTAATTATAAATTTCACTTTTGAAACGGGGAAGATTAACGTTTTCACAATTTGCGATTTCATACACATTATTTAATGATTTCTAAATTTGTAAAACATTATTTGTAAACGAAATACAACACAATATTTTTATTACTGCTTATCGTTTACACCCCACGCCCTTTTTTCCCGACGCCCTTTTTTTGATGTACGCGATATAGGTACCCCCAGTATAGGTAGCAGGTAGCAGGTCCCTCCCATTTTAGACTTTCTATCATAGAATAGGATATATTTTTCTCTTTTTTTACTAAACTTAAACAATATTATTTTATACAATAACGTGACACTTTATCTTGGAAAAAAAAGAAAATTTGAATTTTGTGGCAGCATAATAAGTTCTGATGTTTTCTTTGTTACACTTGATGTCTTTATTTCTCTAATGTTTATATTCTGTGTTTATTGCAATAAAGCTTGGTTTGAACAGAAAATGTCAGCGCTGTATAAATGCATAATAATGAATGAGATCCGCAGCATTTGCATCCTGCTGTGTTTGGGGGCTGCTTTTACCGCTTCTGCTCACTGGAGACGTTTTCTATAGCATGTTCAGGGGCAACTTCACTGAAAATTTACCAGAAAGTCCACAGTTCGGGTCTCACTTTAGCAGATGCAAAATGACACAGTAAAAGCGCATTGGCTCAGGATGCACTGCGCTCTATCGCACATCCATGCCATCCTTCACATTACCTGCCATTTTGCATTCGCTCTGCCCGCTTGCCCACCGTCACAACACCGGGGAATAGCGAAGGCTGGATTTCTAGGAAGGCCACAAAGGCCCGGGCCTTTGGCGGCAGTAACCCAGGGGGACACCTGAACATAAAAAAGGAGTTCCTACATAGGTAAGAGGAGGCTGAACTTCTGGAGCAACAAATGGAAAAAGGGAAACTGATGCCCAAGGGAGAGACGGGCTACACTAAATGCATGATACACATGGTAGAGGGGGCACATGGAATGGGAGGGGCCCTAGTGTACATGAAAGCGGAGCCACAATACACTTTGCCTAGGGGCACAAAAAGTATAAATCCGGTCAGCAAGCGGATGGGGCATACCATTGGTTTACTATAGACCAATTCTCCCTAGCAACAGGGAGGATTTGATTTTGTGCACCATAAACCACTGAGAATCCGACAGCGTGAAATTTGGGCGCCTGCGGCTAATGGAGGATTTAGGCGCGGCCATAGGCACTAAAGCAAATATCGGCTATATAATTACACTGCAACCCGAGAGCACCAGTGTAAAAGGACCCTTAAAGGTAGAAATATAAAAAAGTAATAGGGGAAACATAATGAAATGTGTCTGGGGGAGAGAGGGAATTAATTGGGGGAGCATAATGAAATATGGAAGTGTGTGTGTGTGTGTGTGTGTGTGGGGGGGGGGGGGTATCAAATATACGTGAGTTTAGGCAGTGAAAATAATTGAGGAAGTAGAGAGTACCAACCTGTGCTGTGCTGTGTACATACTCACAGGAAACTGGGAGTTTCATCATCATAGGGCGCCCCAGCACCCGTACCGCAGCAGGTGGCACTTCCATGGAGACGGCAAGCCATAATCAATGTATGTAAACATTTATAACTTTCTTCCTTATGTTCATGCATGTACCCTTCCCTGTTCAACTCCTGTTGAAATTGCTCATATACACGGGTAGGGGACACAGGGGCGTACCTATAAATCCCCGGGCCCCTCTGCAAAAGAAAAAATCTGCCCCCCTCCCCCCACACTTCTGTTCTCTAAGTGCAACTTCCTGTTTACACAGGAAGTTGAATGAAGCACTTAGAGAACGGAAGTCCTCCAGCGAGAAGGAGGTAATGAGTCATCCTGCCGCCACCACCGCTGCTGCCACAAACACCAACAATGATTGCAGGAGGGGGAGCGCTGAGAGGAGGGCCCGAGGTGAGGGAGGGGGCAAGCATTCTTTTTAGTTTCTACACACAGCAGCTGTTAGCCCTATCACCCTTCTGCCTGGGCATCTCACAGTATCTTCCAGTTTGCTGTGAGCACGTTCATGAAGTAAAGTATACAACACCACAGTGTAGGAATGTACTAAAGGGATAGCCAGTGATGTTGGTAGACACCCGCACTTACTGAATATAAGTGTAAATGTTTCTGCTGTGATGAATCTCAGTCAGCCTGGCTCTATTCTGGTACATTGCCAAGGAGAGGGAAGCTTGCTATCTCCCCTACCACATTCCTGCTCCTCACTGATTGGCTGAGGGCAGTACAGTGTGACACGAGGCTGAGAAGGGAAATACACCTCACCCCTCTGCAGAAGCTGCTGAAATACGATCCATGCTGTGCTCACATGTGTTTACAAAGCAAGCTAGATATGACAGTGCAGTTTCTAGGGAGGAAAAAAAGAGAAAGGGAGGAAATGACATCAGTTTGGCATCAGTCAGAGGTGGTAAAGATGCCTGGAACAGTTTTCTCTTTATTTACTATTTAAAAAAGTCACTGAAATCAAAAAGTGAACAATACAATACATATGTTATGTAAATAAAACAAGAATTCATCTACCTTATATACTCGCGTATAAGCCTAATTTTTCAGCACAAAAATGTGCTGAAAAGTTACCCCCTCAGTTTATATGTGAGTCAATGTAGCTGAACGGATGGTGGGATAAGTTTAGTTACTGGCAGAGGAGTGTAAGGATTGTGCACTAGTAATCCTGCTCTTGCCAGCTTGCGCCCTGCTGTGTCCGTGCCCCTCATCCCCTGCAACATGGTGTGCAGAGTGCGCTGCTCAAGACTACCTGTGTCCCTTGGCATGTGGAGCAAAGCATGCAAGCAACATGTCAGCTCTGCAATGATCAGGTATTCTTCCTGTGTGGCAATCGCTGTGTCTCATAACTATGACGCCATCTAGTGGCATCTTGAGACTAAGTTGTATAATTTTTGGGGTACATCTGGCTATGGAGAGGGGGTTGACTTGTACTCAGGGCACAACTGGCTATTATGCAGTGAGCTATACTGGGGAGGGGACCTATACGCGAGTCAATAGGGGGCTTAGATGCTTTCCTTGCGTTGAAAGACATCCATGGCTATAACTACTAGGTAATGCCCAGTGGTGTTGATCCAGGGATTTTATCTGATTGATCTTGAGTCCTTTTGGGGCTAATAATAAGGGTTCCTCTGGATCAACAGGGATATGTGAGGGAGCAGGCTGATGTTGTACTTTGTTTTCTGGTTGAACTCGATGGACGTATGTCTTTTTTCAACTCAAATAACTATGTAACTATGTAATATCTTTTTGCTGGTTTCTGAGGGTACCTCGGCTTATACACAGGTCGGCTTATATGCATGTATATACGGTACTTATATATGTGGGTTTTTTTTCCTGGGATGGTATGGCTGTCCCTGCTGCTTTAATGTGTACAGTACTCAAAGTGGCCCGAATAAAAAAAATGACATACTTACCTAGGCAGAGGGAAGCCATGTCCTCCTCTCCCCCACCATTGCTGGTGGGTGCAGATCCTCGGAACATATCCAACATATGTTATTGTGTCCCCGCTTCTCTTCATGCACAAGCAAGCCGTACTGCACCTGCACAAGTACAACAGTGCCTGCACAGTAAGCTGAAGCCGCTCGACCACATGCTTTTGCATGAAGAGGAGAGTGTATGCAAACTTCCAAAAGGTCAGCGGCTGTGGTCTGGAGCAGGGCTTCAGAAGCTGATAACTGATCTTGTCACATGATCGCAACTCTTTGCTTTTCATTTAAACAGTACCTACCAGAAGGCGACAGTGTGTGTGCAGCTAACAAACAGCCACTGCGACTGCTTCAGGCGGGGACTGGGGACGGGATTTAAAGAGACACTGAAGCGAAAAAAAAATGATGATATGATGATTTGTATGTGTAGCACAGCTAAGAAATAAAACATTAAGATCAGATACATCAGTGTAATTGTTTCCAGTACAGGAAGAGTTGAGAAACTCCAGTTGTTATCTCTATGCAAACAAGCCATTAAGCTCTCCGACTAAGTTAGTCGTGGAGAGGGCTGTTATCTGACTTTTATTATCTCAACTGTTCCTGCACTTTTTACTTTTCCTCTGCCAGAGGAGATGTCATTACTTTACAGACTGCTCTGAAAGAATCATTTTGAATGCTGAGTGTTGTGTAATCTGCACATATTATAGAATAATTTATATACCTGAAAATAAAAGTATGAGAATATATTCTTTGCTGCTAACCTTCTAGTAATTATTCATAGTACACAACCAATTCACTATATCATATTTTTTTTTTGCTTCAGTGTCTCTTTAAGTATCCTGGATGTCAGTCACAGCGTTGGATTCTGAGCAGAAATGTGGAGCAATGACTTACAAGGAACCAGTCGCTGCAATCCAAATACTCAGCCCCCATCATGCATTGCACTGTAATTACAGCAGTTCTGACACCACTGTAGTGCATTTGGCAGCTGTTAATTACTGGTGTCACAAACCTGGAGGCGGATACATTGGTGAAAACTTGATGACATTATTACTTATTATGAGCCAAAAAAAGATACTGATCAATACTTACGTCAGCAGATGTACGAATTTAACTTAATGCTTACAGGAAGCCTCATTTTGACACCCAGTGCTGATTATTTACATTACAGACAACCCACTCCCCCAACCAATTTTTTGATGGGAGGGTTGACGGGTTGGAGCACTGGGCGTGTTGCTGCAAATGTGGGGAGATTTTTGAGGAAAAGGGGTCTTCAGAATGTGGACGGAGCTAACCGTTATGAAACTCTGTACTCTATACAGTGGTGTAGAAGATGTCAGTGCTATATAAATGCACAATAAGAATATGGTAGGACATTAGACTATGACTATAGTACAGCGCATACCACTAAGGCTGCATCTGAAATGACCACCAGCTCAGTGTGAAGCACCTAAATAGATTTTCTGCACACTTTGCATTCAATTCAGATGCAAATCATATGCAAATCTGCTACTACTTATTGTGCAAACAGGAAACTCAGGATTTGCATCTGAATTAAATGCAAAGTGTGCAGAAAATCTATTTAGGTGCTTCACACTGAGCTGGTGGTCATTTCAGATACAGCCTTAGTGGTATGCGCTGGCGTTCTCCTCGCTGTTCAACCAAATGTAAGTTACACATTTTTTTTGCTTAGCTGCTCCCAAGGTTTTAAATTTAGGTTAGGTCACTTGCTCGGAGGTTTGCCTCACCGTGGCGCAAGTGTCTAGTATAATATACTTTGCATGCAAACCATATTCGAAGCTAAAGTTCCTCCTAGTTTAATAAATGTTAGCACTTGTCTTGGATGCAGGGCATGCATTTTTCAGTCTAACAGAGGCAGTGCATGCCTGTTCGATTAACCATTCAATTGCAACATATGTTTAGAGACGTGCAGCCTTTCCCCCCACCTTTTCTTAACTATGACTATAGTACGATTAGATTGTGAGCTCCTTTGAGGACAGTCATAAAAGGGGGACATACAAAAGAGGAGGGGGGAATAAAGAGGTAGAAGCACAAGACAGAAAGCCTGGTGGGAGAGGGGAAATGGCAGCAAGGACTCTCATCAGGACTGCAGACATCACTAGTGCTATTTGGCGTGGGACATGCTGTTAAAAGAAGCCACTGAAATCTGAAAAGAGGTATGGGACATGGGGGAAGATACCGGCAATCAAGCTAATCTAAATTGACTGGAGCTTGCTTCTCTGCTCACTACAGAAGTTGGCTGTCAGCACCTGTATCACTAGCTTCTGCAACAGTAGACTGCCCTGCAGATATTGATTAATTAATCTGATCAAGGTAAATAATCAATAGTCCAGGGCACTCAGGTATTACAGCAGCCAGTGCGCATGGCTACTAATGACAGGCAACCTCTGAAGTGCTAAACACATCCTGCCACCTCTCCCTGCTAATGTCCAAACTGCAGCACAGCAATCATTCTCTCTACTCACCCTGCTGCTCTGCATATTCACTCACTGCAGTCTGTGTGTAGAGAGCAAGGAAACACATTGCCCACGGGACAGGAAGGGGTAGGAGTGCTACATCTAGTACAGGAAATAGTACAGTCTCATGCACTGCCTGCTGCTATTTTCCCAAATATTGCCCAAACTATGAAAAAAAGGTCCCAGGTGGAAGAACACAGTGACTGAGCACCACAGCGGCACCCCTAGCCATGGCTACGCCCGGGGCTGTGAGCACCTGCAGCCTTGTGGTAGGTACACAACTGTCCACCCACCAGGCAGTGCAAAAGAGGTTTCCCCTGCAACTGCTTGACCATTTAACCTTTAGGTTCCTGTTTGAAGATGCGGAGGAGAAAGTGGGGAAATCACCTAAGCATCGCATGTGTAATGTCTTTCGGAAGATCATCTAAGCTGTGGCAACAAAATAAAACGTTAAGAAAGACTAATAGACAGACGCAGAGCGAGCATAACAAAAGTATAAGAAACATGTACATTCTAGAGGGATGCCTGGGATGCTGTTTACTATTGGAATGTCGTCACTGCATAGAACAGCATGTAACAACACAGAGACAGCTCCACACTCTTCTGCTGTTATCGAACAGGTTTTTGTGAATTGAAGCATAGTATTTTCGGTAAATTACAGAACTTCTACTGCACCTGTGAAAATATTGATGAATTAGCAAGAAAATGTCTAAAATACAGAATATGGTATTTTTTTGTATCATACAGCCTTTGATGAATTGACACCTAAATCATTTATAAATAATTATTGTAAAAATTAAGCACCTTTTTTTATTTTGGTATTTTCAGGGCCGGATTTGTACTTTTATCGCCCAAGGCCCGCTTTCACTAGTTGACCCCGACCGGCAGCATCCTAAGTTCTCCCCACCACCACCCCCAACACAGCAGAGGTTAGATTGTAAGCTCCTCTGATGACAGTTAGTGAAGTGATGGCAAGGATAGCATTATAAACTCCTCTAAGGACAGTTAGTGACATGATAGCAGGTAGAGATGTGGTGAACGGTTCCCGAACCGTTCGCCGGCGAACATCTCCAAATCCCTGGGGCTTTTACTACTTCCGGGTCGCACTGACCCGGAGTAGTATGCCTGCGCTGCCTGGCGGAGCGCGTCCTAGATCGCGCTCCTGTTGCCAGGTACTTTCTGCGCGTGTGCGTGACGTCAGGAACAACGTCACGCTCATGCACAGAGAGCGCCCGGCAACAGGAGCGCGATCGAGGACATGCTCCGCCGGGCAGCGCAGGCGTACTACTCTGGGTCAGTGCAACCCGGAAGTAGTAAAAGCCCCAGAGATGTTCGCCAGGCGAACAGTTCGCCGCATCTCTAATGGCAGGGATTACATCGTAAGCTTTTTGGTGAGCAGCACATTCGATGAGTGACAGGCAGCTCAGAGATCACTGTAAGCGACCGTTTGCTGCTACTTCCTACCCTCTGTGGAAGATAGTAGGCTGTTAGTAGTCACCCACCGCTATGTGCAAACTCTGTGTAGCAGGATGAATGTTTGGCAGGCTAACTGTTATAACCACCCTGCTGCCCACAATCCGCCCCTAGCTTTCCTGGTGCCCTAGGCCATGTCCTATTCAGCCTTGCCTGAAATCCGGCCGTGGGTATTTTTACTGCAGTTCCTCTTTAACATTTCCACTCTTCTCAAAACTAGGAAAACAAACATTTGGCAGATACTTCACTTTAAGAAAAACAGAAAAAAGTTATGAAATTCAGAAGTCTGAAATTTGCTTAGCACTGCCCGATCCTAGGTGGTGTTTTTTTCCCCCCTTCAAATTCAGGCTTGCTGAAGGATGTGCGACTTCAATAAGACAGCTCATTAATAAATGCAAATACGAGAGGAAAAAAAGAGTGACCTATTCAGAACAAGTCATCCTCATGTGACTTTCTGAATGCTCACTGAAATATTAAGCAAAAATATTCCCCACATACCACACGGCATCAAAAAGATGAATCCCTCTAGAGTGTCCATCAAGCTTCGATTAAATTCACATGGCCAAATGTCATATACTTCTCATTTTATCCCTCGCCATCTCCTCGAGAAGGCAAAAATAAAGAAGAAGGCCTATTTGAAAAGAGTTGAACCAGCAGACATTTCTGTTTAGTTCAAGTTTGGGTTCAGCTGTCTCGAAGCTCTTTCCATTCTGTTTCATTATCGTCCTACACATTGAAGCTCGGTGATGACGTTCTTTGAGCATTGAAGCTTCACAGCAGAGCGGGAAAAGAATCAGAATGTTCCCCAGCCTTCATCTTTAATTGAAATGGACAGGCTGGATATATGGCATTATCGGCGCTGGGAAATATTACAACGCGTTTTCTCAGATAACCTCAATAGATTTCTGCTGAAGGAGCTGCTGTATGGACAATGTAGGACATGACAGGCAGTGACAAGCAGGACGGTGAGCACAGTGGGGTGCTGTAAGTTGAAAAGGGTAAGCAGGGCAGATGTCCAGGTTTTCAGAAGACCACCTGTAACAATAGCTTGTGGTCAGAAGACTGATGGTGTCACTAGTCCTGTTGATTTTGACACTGATGGACTATGACATGTGGGATATATGTATAAAAGAGCAATGGTTGTTTCCCATCATGTGATGAAGACTGAATCTATATGGTATAGTTCCCACAGGGTCAGCGCTACCCTATGGGAAGGCTAGCCTGGGCAATTGCTGCAGGCCCTGAGCCAACTGTCGGGTCCCACAGGTGGTCCTCAGGGCCCTGCAGAGTCTTTGGGAAAGTAATGACTCACCTGTCCTGGCTAGCATGCTCCTCCATTGGTCTATTGCCCCATGTTTGCCCGTCTTCATCTTCACAGGGCTGCCTCTCCTCCATGACCCGTCACCTATAACTCAACAGTTAAGTTGGACAATGTCCAGGGAAGACTGGAAGCTAGCTCAAGGGCCCTGCAGTCAGGGATGAGCAGAAACTACGCCAGTGCGAATATACGCATCGTAGTTCGCATCTACGCATCGTAGTTCGTAGGTGGAGTTTCAATACTACGCTTCTGAATTTACACGTAGCGAAGTACTGTTATGTGTAGCTTACGCCCACTATGCGCAGTTAACATGTGTATTGCGTAGTGAACTACGAATGCGTTACTCGCGTCTAATTTTCCGCGTGCGATTGTATGCTCACAATTTTACACATTGGAAAGGGGAATGTATGCATAGAAGAGTTCCCAGTATTAGCATTTGCAAAGGAATTAATGCGTAAAATTTTCTGCATACGGGCATAAGCATCCACATATACTACGCGTAATTGCGTATTTTAATGCGTAGTCTACGAAATGCATACGAAGCGAATATTTGATTTCGAAGCTGTAGTTTGGTGAAGCGTAATTGCGTAAAACTACGTGTATTTCCAGCGTAGCGAAGTTGGCTGACTACGAACATCCGTGCCAGTGGTTGTATTCAGCCAGGGGTTGGTGGCCTGTTGAGGGGCCCCAGGGTTAATTTGCCCTGGGGGCCCCATTGTTGCTAGAATGGCCCTGAGTTCCCAAACAGAAACCTGTTCTGTAAAATTTCAGAGGCAGCTTCAGGGGGCAATGTTTTTTTTTGGCAGTGTGATACCCAGAATAAACCTATTTACAGAATATTAGCTCTGTTGCTAAAATCCCCCAGTGAAACTTTTATGCCCCTCCCCCCATCCCACCCTCAATGTTCGTCCCCTTGGGGTGCATCTCACAAGGGTCATAAAACAAGAGTGCCCATCATGATCTTCACACCCCTAACAAGTGTAGCCACAGAAACACCTGATCTGATGGATAGTCCCCTGTATCGGAGGAAAGGAACGGTTAGCAGTTGGGGCTCCCTCCCAGCTCTAGTTCCCCCTGTAGGGGCTACTCCCCTCTAGTTACACTAAAATGCAGCTATTACCCAGGCCAGGCAGAGACATTTATGGCTGCATACTGAATACTACATGACCGCTACACTTTAAAACTAAAGCACTAGACTAGATTAAAGATGTTATACCAATGACTGGCTTCCTATCCACTTAGAGATCCTGAGAGAGCCATCTATAGCATATAGCTGTTTATAGTTAAATGTCCCTTTCCATCCATGCTGGGCTCGTAGTTAGCACATGGGAGTCAATTAGCATAGACGCACACTTGGGGAATTGAAAGTATTTTTACCATCATAGAAGCGGGTGAATCCCTCCCTCTGCAAGAACAGAGGCAGCTTGCTCCACCATGTGTCTGCCAGCAGCAGGACACCTCATTAGTTCCAGCGCAGAAGCCTTAAACGCATGGTGAGCACGGCCTACATCAAAGCAGCATAGCTCATGTATGCAGCCAGGGACATGGATATGGGTGTGTTCTGTATATGAATAGACAGAATAATTACAGCAACATTAAAGCAAACCTGAAGGTGAAAAAAACATGATATAATGAATTGGTTGTGTAGTACAGATAACAAATAGAACATTAGTAGCACAGAAAAGTCTCATACTTATATTTTCAGGAACTGTATTTTTTGGACTACAAGACTCACTTTTTCTCCCCCAAAAGTGTGTGTGTGTGTGTGGGAGGGGGGGGGGGGGGGGAGTCACTGCGTCTTATAGTCCAAATGCAGGGAGTGCCTGACTTGTGACCGCCTCCCAATACAAACCTCCAACCTGCTGCAATGTCAGGGACTCCCTGTACTGTGCCCATGCAGCGGGAGACACAGGGGGACAAACGGAGGACTAATGGGGACACAAAGGGGCGTAGAGGAGAACACAAGGAGGACAAAAGAGGACACAGGGAGACACTAGAAGTACAGGGAGGCATGAGGTACAAAGGGGACATTATCCACAAGATGCCCCTTCACCACGGATGCACCAGGTTTAGTATACATTTTTCCCTGTTTTTTTTCCTCTAAAACTAGGTGTGTCTTATGGTCAGGAGTGTCTTATAGTCTGTAAAATATAGTATATAGCTTTTTTTTCATAAAGTTACATCATACTGCCACACTCTGTCTTTTAAGCTATAAAACAAAGCATTAATAAAGACCCTTTGAATTTTCCTGCAGTAAAACCTTATTTCAAGCTGTCTCTCACTGTTTCTTGGCCGTTTAAGTGCTTCAGAAAACAGGACTGTATTCCACCCAGTTTGTGGAATAGCTCAGAGAAGCTCTTTTGCATAGATGACAATTGGAGTTTTTTAACTCTTCCTCTACTGGAAACCAATATGAGACTCTTTTCTTTGCTACCAACGTCCTATTTTATAGCTGCACTACACGTACAATTCATTATCTCATAAGTTTATTTTTGCTTCAGGTTTGCTTTTAAGGCTATAGGTAGAGACCTGCTATAATAGGTATACTGTATTTGAGGGGCAGCACGGTGGCGTAGTGGTTAGCTCTCTCGCCTTGCAGCGCTGGGTCCCTGGTTCGAATCCCAACCAGGGCACTATCTGCAAAAGAGTTTGTATGTTCTCTCCGTGTCTGCGTGGGTTTCCTCCGGGCACTCCGGTTTCCTCCCATATTCCAAAAACATACAGATAAGTTAATTGGCTCCCTCTAAAAAAAAAAAATGGCCCTAGACTACAGTACTTACACTACATAATATAGACATATGGCAATGGTAGGGATTAGATTGTGAGCTCCTTTGAGGGACAGTTAGTGACAAGATATATATATATATATATATATATATATATATATATATATATATATATATATATATATATACACACTGTACAGCGCTGCATAATATGTCGGCGCTATATAAATACTAAATAATAATAATAATAATTTGAACAAAGGCAATGGGTGTGTCCCATTCATTTTCCATGCCACATAATTAGCATGGAAATTAAAGTGAACCTCCAGACTAAAAATCGACTCAGCAGCACTGAAAAGGTCTGGTGTTTCTTTAACAGTTTCACAGCATCAGAACTTTGTTTTTCTTACCCAAGCCTCATTTTTAGCTGCACAGAAGAAAACTTCCCGGGCATTTTTCCCCTGATGCTGTGCAAAGCATGATGGGATTTCTGATGTTGTTGTTCTCCTTCTGCTGTTTTGGTGCAATTTTAATTTACATTTTGAATTTGAGATTTGAAGCCTAGCGTGTGCAGCTGGGAGGGGTGATCAGGACACAGGACAGTTGGAACTGCGTCTCATACTCCCTGTCACCTCCTTTCAACTAAAAAGATGGCTGCCCCCATGAAAAAGATGGCTGCCCCCATGAAATCAAAAACAATTATCTCTTCTTTAAAACAGGGTTAGTAAGAGATTATATTACCTATCTATCTATTTTAATTAACATAACTAATGTAACTTAATGACAGTATGTTTGTTTAGGCTGGAGTTCCCCTTTAAAGAGGAACAGTAGCGAAAATAGCGGAATTAACTAAATTGCTTATTTTTTTACAAAATGTATAAATGATTTAGTCAATGTTTGCCCCTGTGCGTATTGTTACACCACTGTGCGTAGACATGATTGTAGGATGAACACCATTACCACATGGACATACGGTGATCGTCAGACCCCAAATTACTTATCCCTCCGAGCAGCTATGATTTGGAGGGGGAATAATAAATAACGGCACTTGGAATTTGTCCTGCAGAAGGGTGAGCTGTCATCCGGCTCACTTTGCGCCAAAATGACAGGTGTCAAAATGCCATGTGCGCATAACACTTAACCCCCAAGTTTCAATACTTGCACAGCCTGCATGGAGGAATTTTCTTCAACGCGGTAAAAGTTCCTTCATCAGTATTTCAAGAATGACTGCATCAGGAAGTAGATGGACATGAAATGCACTGTAGTGTGGCAGGTGTTTCAGGCAGCACAATGCCCTTTATCAAGCAAACTGTGAGCATCACAAAGGGCATTGTGTTGCCCAAAACATCTGTCAGATTTTTATGTTTTTTTATGACTACATCTACTCCTTGCTGGAGATATTTCTGGCATTTCAATAAAGCAACTTTTATACTGTGGAAGAAAAGGCCTCTGTGCAGATTATAATTACTGACACTTGGAAACCACTTATAGAAGCTTGGGTAGTCAAAGATAACAATTTGAGTGAAAGGCATGCACCAATGATTCAAGTGAACAAGCATGGCTGTATTAGAGGGAGACACAGGCCCAGGGCCGGGCCGAGGCATAGTCTGGAGAGGCTCCAGCCTCAGGGCGCATTGTAGGAGGGGGCGCACAATTCATTTAGTTGTCATTCCCAATTGTGTATGAAGCAGAAAGAAATAAGAAAAGGGGATACATAGCACTGACTGCAAGCCAGATAACTAGATATTAAGGTGTTGGGGAGGTTGTGGGCCCTGTGGCCCTATTAGTCTAATAGCAATCAGTGTATGACGGCTGGGGTGGGAGGGATGGAGGGGCGCACTTCAGTGTCTCAGCCTTGGGTGCTGGAGGACCTTGTCCCTGCTCTGCACAGGCCACTAGCATAAGTGGAGGGGCCTTACTGGAAGCAGGAAAATTGGGCGCCCAGTGTGGCTAACAGACGATTTGGGCGTTCCATAGGCACTGATGCAAATATCGGCCAATAGGCGCTCAAAACAGAAATTTGGGCATGCAATAATTTTCCTTTTAAAAATGTCAACGTTGTAGTTTTTTTTTTTTATGGTGTTAAAAGCTAGAACATTATAGTTTTTGACATTTTTAATGTTTTTTATTTACAAATTATTTATTTTTGAAAATTATCGTTTTGAAATGTATCATTTTGAACATTATAAAGTTAGGAAGGGCGGTTTAAAGGTTAGGCATCAAGAAGGAGGGTTTTAGAGTTAGGCGTCAGGAAGGGGGGATTTAGGGTTAGGTGTAAAGTAAAGGTTTAGAGTTTGGTGTCAAGAAGAATGTTTTAGGATTAGGCGTCAAGAAGGGGGGGGGGTTTAGGGATAGACATCAGTCAGGAGGGTTTAGGGTTAGGCATCAGCCACGGGGGATTTAGGGTTAGACATCAGCAAGGGGGGTTTTAAGGTTAGTTGTCAGGAAGGGGGGGGGGGTTAGGGTTACGCATCAGGAAGGGCGTTTTAGGGTTAGGCATCAGGAAGGGGGGTTTTAGGGTAAGTTTCAGGAAGGAGGGTTTTAGGGTTAGGAAAGGGGTTTTTAGGGTTAGTTGTCAGGAAGAGTTGTTAGTTGTTCAGGGTTAGGTATGAGGAAGGCGGGTTTTAGGGATAGGCGTCAGGAAGGGGGATTTTAGGGTTAGTTGTCAGGAAAGGAGGGGGGGTAGGTTTATGCATCAGGAAAGGGGGTTTTAAGCTTAGGCATCAATAAGGGGGGTTTAGGGTTAATCGTCAGGAAGGGGGGAGGGTTCTAAGTGAGAGTAGGGTTAGGTTACGTTGTAACCTAACGAAAACAGGCGCCCATTTTTCCTTGCACCCCATTTCATGCACGTGCCTTATTGGGGCGTGACGTACTGGTTATAAATAAAATTAGAGGCTATTTTAACCCCTTCTGTCCACTAACATGTTGGGAGAATGTTTATTTATTCATGTAGTTTAATGTGCTTGCGCATATTTCTCGGCAACTCTGCATCTTGCATCCTTGGAATCCCCAAAGTGATTGGAAACCAAATAGTGTGATCTCCGGTCACATGACCACTGCAACTATCACGAATATCCAATTGCAGCGTTCAAACGGAAAGTTTAATTTTTGGGCACAAACTTTTCCCTGATATTTGCATTTAAAATAGCCGAAAGGAGAGTTTAAGTGAATGCAGAAATGACCACATACAGTATAGGTAGATAAGGTTTTAATTGGAGAGGTGCACGGTTTACCAGTATGTAAGTGGGGTCCGCTTGTGGGAGGCAAAATGGCCAACAACACACAAAGGGGGAATATGATTTTGGTATTTATTTGTAAAGTGGCTGAAATGAAACAGTGCCCACAGTTTGTAGTCCAGTAATAGCTTTCCATTGCTGATTGCAGTCAGAATTTGACATGTGCACTTGTGGATATAGTTGTGCTACCACTTAACGACCGCCTAACGCCGATAGGCGGCGGCTGGTCGTTAATGGTTTTACATGAAAACGGCCGCTCGGCCTTTCCATGTCAGTTCACGGAGGGTGTCTCCGTGAACAGCCTGCGAGCCTCCGATCGCGGCTCGCAGGCTAAATGTAAACACGCGGGGAAGAAATCCCCGCTGTTTACATCATACGGCGCTGCTGCGCAGCAGCGCCGTAAAGGAGATCGGCGATCCCCGGCCTCTGATTGGCCGGGGATCGCTGGCATCTGATAGGCTGAAGCCTGTCCGAGGCGGCGCAGGACGGATCGCCACCCTGTGCCGCCCAGGGGTAGGAGGGGAGGGAGGCCCGATATCGCTGCGGAGGGGGGCTTTGATGAGCCCCCTCCCCCGCAACACAAAGCTAGCCAGCGGCGATCAGACCCCCCCAGCAGGACATCCCCCTAGCCCTGCCTCAAACACGATCTGTGCTGTGGGCTGGAGAGCCCATTCAGCACAGATCGCAGCAAATGAGCCCGGTCCTTAAGTTTAATACATCACTTGCAGGTGATGGTTTAGGGAATCAATGTTTTTTTTTCCTTACTGAACTAACCTCAGAACTTCTTGTATGTGTATTAATTGTATGCTCTTCCTCTTTACCAGCAGTCTATACAGAAGCACACCAAACAGTGCTGCTGCCAGAGTCTCCGCATGCCCCTCCCATCTTTATGCAAAGCCTTCTGTTTACTGCGGTGTAGGTGAGCAGGGTCGGACTGGGACACTGGGGGCCCACCAAAGAAATTTCAACCTGGGGCCCACACACCCCATGATTGCAGTGAAAAAAGGGCGTGACCATGCACCGGAAGGTGGGCGTGGTCATGATGTATTATGGACAGGGCCAAATGTACATGATCTTAGCAGCATTGTAATTCAGAGACACTGCTGCCCAGCAAAACTTTGCATAGAGTCCCCTCCTTCAATATAAAGTAATGTCCTACTGTGCAGAGGTTGCGACCGCAAAGGCTGCAGAGGTTGCGACCGCATCGGGGCCCCGAAGGGCCCTCCCTCAACTACAGTATTAGCTCTCTATTGGTCCTGTGCTCATAATAATCACTTCTATAGATACTTTGAACAGTGGTAATCATTAACAAGCTATTTCCCATCCCCTTCTTGCACCTCTGACACTGTAGTTGCCATTGGCAGGTTTTGGTGCGCCGTATCGATTGTTATGTATAGAGTGCTTGGGGGGCCCCATTGTAAAATTTGCATCGAGGCCCACAGCTCCTTAGCTACTCCACTGCTCTCAGCATGAGTGATTACAGCACTGAGAAGAGAATTTTTGTGCTGCAGGCAGCAATTGGAGCTCTGTCAGACAAGGAGGGGGAAGCCCACCAGAGACCTGGAGGGGGGGCCCACCGAGGGAAAAAACTGTACTACTGTGGCCCAGTCCGACCCTGTAGGTGAGCATTGCTATATATCTGTGATCTGGCGCAGTTTTGTGGAAAGACCACATAGGCTCAGGCCTAGGGCAGCAGGATTTGAAGGGGCGGCCAGCATTGTAACAGTTAATAGCCAGTTGCAAGGAGCACACAGACCTATATCTATAGGGAAAGGGGGGGAGGAGCATTTGGCTATTTATAGGAGGAGGAGAAGCATCTGACTACCTATACTAAAAAGGGGGAAGCATCTGGCTACCTAAACTGAAAGGTAGTGGGGAGGAAAGCATCTGGCCTCCTATACTGCAAGGGGAGAAGCATCTGTCTATCTTACTTCAAGGGTGGGAGGGAGAAGCATCTGTCTACCTATAATGCAAGGGGGAGAGGGAGGAGCATCTGGCTATCTATACCCCAAGGGAGGGGGAAGGAGCATCTGGCTATTTATACAGCAAGGGGGGAAGCATCTGCCTATCTATACTTGAAGGGAGGGAGAAAAGCATAGAGCTAGCTACCCATTATACTTAGTGCAGCATTAACGCCCCCATTATATATTGTGCAACCATAACATACCCCATTATGTGTAGTGCAGCCAAAACAACCCCACTATGTAAAGTGCAGCTATTGTGTCTCCTCCCCCCTCCCTTATTATGCTTAGTGTAGCATTTTTGCCCCCACGATGTATAGTGCAGCCATTATGCCCCTATTTTGTACAGTGCAGCCATAATGTCCCCTATTATGTATAGTGCAGCCATAATGTCCTCCATTGTGTATCGTGCTGCATTAATGCCCCCATTATGTATTATTATTTATTGGATTTATATAGTGTCAACATATTACGCAGCGCTGTACAATAAATAGGATTACAGACAATGATAACAGGGGTGACAGAACAATACAGGTAATAGAGAATAGATACAACAATACAAGCAATAAGATACACAACAATAAGATACACAGCACAATGCAGATAGTAGTATAATGCCAGATCATACACTGGAGTGGTAGTGGTAAAATACAAGTTTCCATCATTCTGGGTAAAGTGCACACAGTCATGTATGATACACAAGGGGAGAGGGCTCTGCCAAAGGCTTACAATCTAGAGGGAGGAGTGGGTGACACGAAAGGAAGGGGTGCATCAAGAAGTTCTTGGCAGAAAGGGTTAGGGCAGTGTTGAGTTGAGGTAGGCCTCCTTGAAGAAGTGAGTTTTGAGTGCTTTTTTTGAAGGTGTTGAAGGTGGGGGCAAGACTGATGGGCAGTGGGAGAGAGTTCCACAGGATGAGGGGCAGCTCTAGTGAAGTCCTGTAGTTGTGCATGGAAGTGCGAGATGCGTGAGGTGGATGGGAAAAGGTTGTTGGAGGAGCGAAGTGGGCTGCCAGGTGTATATCTGCTGACCAGATCAGAGATGTAGGTTGGGCAGGACTTGTGTACAGATTTGTATGGCAAACATAGGACCTTGAAACTGATTCTGAAGCGAATTGGAAGCCAGTGAAGGGATTTGCATAGGGGAGTAGTGGAGATAGAGAGGTGGGAGGAGTAGATTTGTCTGGCTGCTGGGTTCATGATGGATTGTAGGGGGGCGATGCGGTTTTGAGGAAGGCCTGACAGGAGGGAGTTGCAGTAGTCCAGGCGGGAGATGAAGAGGGCATGGACAAGGAGTTTGGCAGTGTCTGGGGTCAGGAAAGGCTGGATCTTGGAGATGTTGCATAAATGGAAATTCCAGGCCCTGGCTATGGTTTGGATGTGGGGGGTGAAGGAGAGGGCTGTGTCCAGGGTGGCACCCAGGCAGCGGGCTTGTGTAGTTGGACGAATGATTGTGCCATTGACAGGGAAATAGAGGTCTGTGGGGGTGAAACAGAACGCGACGGGAAGATTAGGAGTTCAGTCTTGTCCAGGTTTAACTTTAGGAACCTGGCAGACATCCAGGATGAGATAGCCGAGAGGATACCTTCTCCATGCTGGTGGTGGAGAGGTCAGTGGTATGGAGGTAAATCTGGGTATCATCTGCATATAGGTGATAGTTGAAACCCAGAGAGGAGAGGAGTTTTCCGATGGATGGTGTAAATTGAGAACAGCAGGGGACCAAGAACAGAACCTTGGGGGACCCCAACTGAAAGGGGGATGGAGGTTGAGGAGGAACCATTGAAGGAGATCTTGAATGGATAGTGCAGCCATAATGTCCCCCATTATGTATAGTGAAGCCATAATGTCCCCCATTATGTATAGTGAAGCCATAATGTCTCCCATTACGTATAGTGCTGCCTTAATGCCCCCATTATGTATAGTGCGGCCCTTATGCCCCCCATTATGTATAGTTACAGATTGCCCAGCAAGTTCAAGGTGAACCAGAACTCCTAGGAGTGTGTAAGGGGCTGTAAGAGATCAAAATGCCTCCATACTAAAATACTATGCAAAGCAGAAGCTACCGAAAGACATAACAACAAAAGTTGCTTCGGTGAAACAGAAGCTTGCCCTATTAAAACAGAATTTACAGCTATTCAGGTTGGAGTGAGCTTTGAGGTGTCCCACAATGCATCACTGCTGAATATGCAAACCATCTCTCTGGTGCATAAAACACCTCCAGAACGGCTGCAATGTATAGTGCAGTACACCCCCCCCCCCCCCCCCCATTGTTCTTGGTGCAGCATTAATGCTCCATTAAGTATAGTACAGCCATATGCTCCCATCTTAAAGTAGACTGGCAGAAAGATATGGGCCTGTGCGTGTACATAGATAGCGCTCTGGATTACTTACAAGCACCACCACCAATCACCCCACGTGGGAAGCAACTCACCCGATTGCAATGACCACTATTAGACTGGTCAATAACAGCTTTAGTGTTCCCTCAATTATTTTATGCAGTAGGATGGTCTCCCAGGGATTAGCAATGGGGTCTCTGATTTTGCAGAAAATACTTTGATGTACCTCATGAATAAAAAAACGCTACGTAGTGTAATTCTATAAAAACTATAAAGACTTTATTAACCACTTGAGGACTGCGGTGTTAACCCCCCCAGTGACCAGGCCATTTTTACTTAATTGGCCCACTGCAGCTTTAAAGCTAATGGGAACCCATATTTAAATAAAAAAAAGTCAGATACTCACCTAAGGAGAGGGAAGGCTCGGTCCTATTGAGCCTTCCCTCTCCTCTCCCGGTGCCCCCGGTGCTGCGCTAACTCCCCCGTTCACATTCCCCGCCGCGGGGACTTCGGAAGTCTTCGGGAGTCGAGTCCTCCCGAAGACAGGTGGCGCACATGCGAGTGTGTCATAGAGGGCGCGCGTGCAGTGTAGAGCGGCCCGTCTTCGGGAGCACTCGGGCTCCCGAAGCATTTCCGAAGCCTCCCTTCGGCCGGGAAACAGCGGTATTTGACCAAAACTGTCGAATACCGCTATGGGGAGCCAGCGCAACAGCGGGGAGAGGAGAGAGGATGCTCTATGGGACCCAGAGCCTGCCTCTCCTTAGGTGAGTATCTGACTTTTTTTTTAATATGGGTTCCCATTCACTTTAAGGCAAAGTATGATAGCGAGCACACTATAATATGGGGTACAGTAGTGTAAACAAAAGCACTAAACTGCGGGTCAGAATAGTAATGAGCACATTAATAAAAAGCATTAGAATCTGTAATAAAGGTCACTGTAATAGGGAGTAGTGGAATAAACTGCCACATCAGCTGTTAAAGACCATGCCAGGGGTTCCTTGATATCCAAAAAGTATTTGCAGGGTTCCTCCAGGGTAAAAAAGGTTAAGAAAGGCTGCACTAGACAGTCATCGATCCGACAGCTGCAGCCTAGGAGGGGGAAAAATTATGTGGGTGGTTGCAGGAGGTGGAAGGACCTAAAGCCAGTAGAGATGTTGCGAACCTCCGATTTTCGGTTCGCGAACTTCCGCGGAAGGTTCGGTTCGCGGAAAAGTTCGCGAACCGCAATAGACTTCAATGGGGATGCGAACTTTCAAAAATAGAAAAAATTATGCTGGCCACAAAAGTGATGGAAAAGATTTTTCAAGGGGTCTAACACCTGGAGGGGGGCATGGCGGAGTGGGATACATGCCCAAAGTCCCGGGGAAAAATCTGGATGTGATGCAAAGCAGCATTTTAAGGGCAGAAATCACATTGAATGCTAAATTGCAGGCCTAAACTGCTTTCAAACATCTTGCATGTGTATTCATCAATCAGGGAGTGTAATTAGAGTTCTGCTACACACTGACACACCAAACTCACTGTGTAACGCAGCGCAAACAGCTGTTTGCGTAGTGACGGCCGTACTGGACTGGTGTGCACCGTGGCCAGAGTGTAGGCCGTGGCGTTTTTCAAGCCCATATGGTCGCCGGGCTGTGGTAGCTCAATGATACAGTGACTGTCCAGCTGATCAAATTTGGTCTGACCACAATGAAGCAACGACCTTATCTTTTGTGTGCCACCCCCACCCGAGACACTCAAATAGCCGGCGGTCATTGCTTCATTGTGATGCGCAAGCCCCTTCACCGTGGCAAGGTAATGATCATGAAGGGGGATGGGCACATGTACATGCCTTTTGTTTTGTTGTTGCAGCCGCCCGCAGTGCAGCCAGAAAAATTAAGCAGGCATGTACACGCACCAAAAAAATTTGTGTAGCGGCCGCTGCTAGCAGCGGCCTTAAAAATTCAGGAATCCGCCTAGAGTCCTGGACCCTGTTGGTGGTGGCGGAGAAGGCAGTCAAGCGGCCTGCAGGCAGAGATGCTGTGTGTGGGGACTGACTTAGTCTTCGGTCGTGCAGTAGCCCTCCGGGATCCATTCCTCATTCATCTTGATAAAGGTCAGGTACTGAACACTGTCGTGACTTAGGCGACTTCTCTTCTCAGTAACTATGCCTCCAGCTGCACTGAAGGTCCTTTCTGACAGGACGCTTGCGGCAGGGCAAGAGAGAAGTTGTATGGCAAATTGGGACAGCTCTGGCCACAGGTCAAACCTGCGCAACCAGTAGTCCAAGGGTTCATCGTCGCTTTTCGCAGAGTCTACATCCACACTCAAGGCCAGGTAGTCGGCTACCTGCCGCTCCAGGCGTTGTTGGAGGGTGGATCCGGAAGGATTATGGCGAGGAGTTGGACTAAAGAATGTCCGCATGTCCGACATCACCCTGAGATCGTTGGAGTGTCCTGTCCTTGCCTGCGTGGACTTGGGAGGAGGAGGGTTACTGCCAGTGGTACCTTGATTGCGTTTTGCAGCCACATCACCCTTAAATGCTTGAATGCATTGTAAAGCATCATCGACAGCTTGTTCTGCAAGTGCTGCATCCTTTCCGCCTTTTGTTGAGTTGCTAAGAGGTCTGCCACTTTGTGCCTGTACCGAGGGTCTAGTAGCGTGGCCACCCAGTACAGGTCATTCATCTTGAGTTTTTTGATACGGGGGTCCCTCAACAGGCTGGACAACATGAAAGAGGACATCTGCACAAAGCTGGATGCAGACGTACTCTCCATCTCCTCTTGCTCTTCCTCAGTGACGGGATGCAACTCCTCTTCCTCCCCCCAGCCACGAACAATACCACGGGAACGTGGAGCAGCAGAAGCCCCCTGTGACGGCTGCCGCGGTTGTTCTTCTTCCGCCGCCTCTTCCTCCTCCACAGAAACACCTTCCTCATCATCACCATCAGCAGAGTCTGACTCCTCTCCTTCCCCACACGACTCCTCTTCTTCCTCCTCCTCCTCCTCCCCCCTCTGTGCTGCCGCAGGTGTTGTGGGAACATCGGGTTCGTGTGTAAATGGCTCCCACGACTCCTGCTGCCGTAACTCTTGTCGTTCACGCTCCTCCACAGCTGTATCCACCACTCTACGCACAGCACGCTCCAGGAAGTAGGCGTAGGGGATCAAGTCGCTGATGGTGCCCTCATCGCGACTCACCAGTTTGGTCACCTCCTCAAAGGGCTCCATGACCCTGCATGCATTTCGCATCAGTGTCCAGTTGTTGGGCCACAACATCCCCATCCTCCTAGATTGTGTCCTTGTACTGTAATGATACAGGTAGTGGGTGACGGCTTTCTCCTGGTCTAGCAGGCGAGAGAACATCAGCAGGGTGGAATTCCAGCGAGTCGGGCTATCGAAAATCAGGCGTCTCACCGGCAAGTTGTTTCTACGCTGAATCTCCGCAAAGCGTGCCATGGCCTTGTAAGAGCGCCTGAAATGCCCACACAACTTCCTGGCCTGCTTCAGGACGTCCTCTAAGCCTGGGTACTTGGACACAAATCTTTGCACGACCAGATTCAGCACATGTGCCATGCAGGGTATGTGTGTCAGCTTTCCCAAATTCAACGCAGCAATCAGATTGCTGCCGTTGTCACACACCACGTTGCCGATCTCAAGCTTGTGCGGGGTCAGCCATTGCTCCACCTGTTTGTTAAGAGCAGCCAGGAGAGCTGCTCCAGTGTGACTCTCCGCTTTCAGGCAAGACATGTCTAACACTGCGTGACACCGTCGTACCTGGCATGCAGCATAGGCCCTGGGGTGCTGGGGCAGTGTAGCTGGAGAGGAGATCGTGGCACCAGCCAAGGAGGAGGAGGAGGATGACGACAGCGAAGCGGTGGTAGCAGGTGGAGAGGAGGTGGCTGGAGGCCTGCCTGCAAGCCGTGGAGGTGTGACAAGTCGGTCTGATGCGCAGCCACGTACTCCCTGCTTGCTGCCATCCAATGGGCTGTGTATGTAATGTAGTGGCCCTGCCCGTGCTTGGCAGACCAGGCATCCGTGGTCAGGTGGACCCTTAACCCAATGCTGTGTGCCAGAGATGACACCACTTGCCTATCAACTGCACGGTAGAGTTTGGGTATGGCCTTTTGTGAAAAATAATTGCGGCCTGGTATCTTCCACTGCGGTGTACTAATGGCCACAAACTTACGGAAAGCCTCCGACTCCACCAGCTTGTATGGTAATAGCTGGCGAGCTAATAGTTCCGCCACGCCAGCTGTCAGACGCCGGGCAAGAGGGTGACTGGCAGACATTTGCTTCTTCCGCTCAAATACTTCCTTCACGGACAGCTGGGTACTGCTGTGGGCAGAGGAGAAGGAACCGCTCAAGGTAAGAGGCGGTGTGGAGGAGGGTGGCTGTGAAGGTGCAAGGGAGAAAGTGGATGAAGACGATGCACCTGAAGGAGGAAGAGGAGAAGGAGGGTGGCTTGTCTTTTGAGGGGTGCTGCTTTTCTTCAGGTGTTCTTGCCATAGCCGTTTGTGCCTTCTCTCCAGGTGCCTTCGTAAGGCACTTGTCCCTACATGAGAGTTGGCCTTTCCACGGCTAAATTTTTGCTGGCAGAGACAACAGATGGCTTTGCTCCGATCTGAGACACACACATGAAAAAATGTCCAAACCGCTGAGCCCCCCTGGGCTGATGGCGCTACGGTGGCATCAGCAGCTGACGTTGAAGGGCATGTGTGCTGGCTGGCCATAGCTGGCGATACATGGCGCCGGACACTGCCCCCAGCTGTTTCTGAGGACGAGCTCCCTCTGCTTCTATCATGGAGTCGTCTCCTCCTACTCCTCTCTGACTCCTCCTCTGAACTGTCCCCCTGGTCATCTCCTCTACCGGGAACATATGTGGTATCCGTATAATCGTCATCATAATCCTCCTGGCCAGCTGTGCTTTCTTCAGACACCTCCTCAAGTGCACCAACTTCAGGTGGTCCACCATCATCCCCATCCACACACGTTACGTCCATATTATCGCCACCTAACTCAGACGTATGAGGTGGTGTACCTGCGCCTTCTTGTTGTTGTGGCAGTAGTGGCTGGGAATCAGTGATTTCACCACTACCCCCAAATAACTCCTGCAAAGTGCCAAATGCAGCGGATGTGGTGCTTGTTGTAGCGCTGGTGGCTGCGGGAGATGAGGTGTTCTGTGTTAAAAACTCAATCACCTCCTCACGATTTTGGGAAGTGATGGCATGTGCCTTCTTCTGAGCACTGTATTTTGGGGCAGGTCCGCACGAAATCAGAGAAACACCACCTCGCACAGACCTGCCGGTGCCTGGTGGCCTTCCTCTGGGCCTGCCTCTACCTCTTCCTCTACCTGGTTTGTCCATTTTGTACATCTCGGGGGGATGCTAGCTATATGCAGTGAGGTGGGTTCTCACTCAACACAACAGGTAGTTAGATGCAGTGAGCTGGGTTCACTCAACAGTAAAGGTACTTAAGATGCAGTGAGGTGGGTTCTCACTCAACACAACCGGTAGTTAGATGCAGTGAGGTGGCCAGGTGGGTTCTCACTCAACACAACAGGTATTTAGATGCAGTGAGCTGGGTTCACTCAACACAACGCTAGGTATATGCAGTGATGAGGTGGGTTAAGTATACACAACAGGTACTGGGTAGTTAGATGCAGTGAGCTGGGTCCACTGAACAGTAAAGGTACTTAAGATGCAGTGAAGTGGGTTCTCACTCAACACAACCGGTAGTTAGATGCAGTGAGGTGGCCAGGTGGGTTCTCACTCAACACAACAGGTATTTAGATGCAGTGAGCTGGGTTCACTCAACACCACGCTAGGTATATGCAGTGATGAGGTGGGTTAAGTATACACAACAGGTACTGGGTAGTTAGATGCAGTGAGCTGGGTTCACTGAACAGTGAAGGTACTTAAGATGCAGTGAGGTGGGTTCTCACTCAACACAACCGGTAGTTAGATGCAGTGAGGTGGCCAGGTGGGTTCTCACTCAACACAACAGGTATTTAGATGCAGTGAGCTGGGTTCACTCAACACAACGCTAGGTATATGCAGTGATGAGGTGGGTTAAGTATACACAACAGGTACTGGGTAGTTAGATGCAGTGAGCTGGGTTCACTGAACAGTGAAGGTACTTAAGATGCAGTGAGGTGGGTTCTCACTCAACACAACCGGTAGTTAGAGGCAGTGAGGTGGCCAGGTGGGTTCTCACCCAACACAACAGGTATTTAGATGCAGTGAGCTGGGTTCACTCAACACAACGCTAGGTATATGCAGTGATGAGGTGGGTTAAGTATACACAACAGGTACTGGGGTATATGCAGTACTGGGTAGTACAATGTGCAGCTCCCTGTCACACACACAGGTAGTCACTGAATGTGCTGGGCTGCTGGCAGTGGCACACACACTATCAATTAGCAATGCTGTGCATGCAAGAAAAGTGTCAGTTTGACACACAGAAAAAAAAAAAAAAAAGTACAGGATGAGCTCTGACAAGAGCTGTTGCTGGGTGCAATAAAAGCAATAACAATCAGCCAGGAGCAAGCTAAGCAGCCAAGAACCTAACTAATCTGTCCCTAGAAGAAAAAGTCTGTAGCAGCTCTCCCTAGTCTGTGTAATAGCAGGCAGACGAGTGACTGTAATGGCCGCCGGAGGCTGCCTTATATAAGGGGGCGTGGGGCTCCAGGGCTTAGTGTAGCCTGAATGGCTACAATGTGCCTGCTGACTGTGATGCAGAGGGTCAAAGTTGACCCTCATAGTGCATTATGGGGCGAATCGAACTTCCGCAAAAGTTCGCCTGGTGCAGGCGAACGCGAACCCCCCGAAGTTCGCCTGGAACCGTTCGCCGGCGAACCGTTCGCTACACCTCTAAAAGCCAGTTCTAGAGTTTTAAATCAGATGGGGAAAAGGAGTTTCTATGACTCAAAGTTCTGGTGGAGATGGCCAAAAACCTACGACCTGGTGGTAGCCGTCTGAAGAAGTGGTAGCCAGGGTGTGAGGGGTCATTGGCAAGCCTCAGTGCTCTGGAGCGAAGTCTGGATTTGTGGTGGAGGGCGAGTCTTCCAATGATCCTCTCCACCAATCTGATGACCCTCTGATGTTTGTATTTGTCTATGGTGGAGGAGCCATCATACCAGACTACAGGGCCTCCATCAGAAATTTTTGGGCCCCATACTGGACCCGCCTCACTCCTCTCTGCCCCACATGGCAAATCACAATGTTTGAAGGCCTGAACACACTAACGTCCGCGTGTCTGCTTTTCAAGAGCTCCTATGGCTAGGAGCCTTCTAGGTATGCTCAGCTCGATAAGTCTGTAACTATGCATGTGCAGTGCCTCACAACCCAGCTGGATTAAGCAGACATTACAGGAGCTAAACGAATTGGTCCAGAAGGGTATCGAGGGGGGAGCTGATGGACTACAGGGGGCTAGAAGGAGCCCCGGCTAAGTAAATATTTTTTCCCATTCGAATCAATCCTTTTCTCCCATTCATTTCAAGTTTACTTCAATCACTGACTAAAGTAACTCCTGGATGAGCCTCCCGACATCTCTCACCAACAGACATACACAGACTGCAGCTGGGGCCCATGGTACTGCTTTCTGGACCCCAGATTCACTCGGACCCTATACAGCAGCCCCCCCCCCCTGTGATGCCCTAAAGGCCAGACTAGGATGGATGAACAGAGGACGGACTCAATGGTGGCGGAGTATGTATGGAACACTAATGGCCCATACTCACGGGCTACAATTGTCGCCGCAACACGCCCAGGTCGCCCGTGAGTATGCGCCGTTGCACGGGCGTGCACCCCGAACTGTCGCTCGTCGCTGATGTCGCCAGGCGGTTGAACTGCTCAATCGCCTGCCGACAGTTGCCGCCGCAACTCCGCCGCAACTGTCGCTAGTCCGCGTGAGTACGCGGACTAGCGACAGCAACCTCCATTGAGGAATACGGAGCTTCCGGCGGGGGGGAGGAGGAACGTCGACGACAGCTTCCGTCGCGCCGCTGGTCCCTCTTCCGCGTGTGTACGCGGAGGGATCTGGCGAGGAGCCGTCGCCGGCCTGTCGCCCACACGCTCACGTGTGCTGGCGACAGGCCCAAAAAGTTGCCCGTGAGTATGGGCCATTATGCACAGAGCAGTAGGCAACAAAATGCAGATTACAGGAGAAGCTATCAGTCCAACAGGCAGTTTTCAGTATTTACGAGCAGCTTGCTGACACCAGAGAAGAACATGTAAATAAAAAGCAACCAGGGGGGGGGGGGGGGGATCTCACATCCCTGCCTGGTCAAAAATCAGATCTGCATTAACTGGCATTGCTGTCTGGGGATTCATTTAGCCTAGTCATGTTATCATTAAACTTATCCTTTAAGTTTCTCCTCATTTCATTTAGGTTCTCCTTTAGAGAAAATGATGCTAAAAATATTAAGCAGAAAAAAATAAAATAAAAAGCAAGAACGCATCTGAACCTTTCAAAGGCTGCAGCACTTAAACACTATAATTCACAGCGATGGGTATTAAAGTGTGAAAAGAATGAAAGTGTATGGAAATGAGTAGAGAGGGGTGGCGGAGGAGAGAACACAGGAGGCTACAGAATTAGCATAATTTCAAAGCAATGTTCTGTTCCTAGATCCACACAAGATGCTGATCGATGTTATGTTTCTGCTCCCCCCGTACGCATAACACAGCAGCGCAATACACCGTATGTAACACGCTAAGCCGGGCAACACATGTCATGTCCTATTTTGCACAAGATATTTTTAAAACCGCCTCTACTGCATTTTTGTTTTTATATTAATAAAAAAGAAGAGATTCTGCCATCCCACTGGCAAAACGCTTCATTACTTCCCAGGGGGTTTAGTATCTAAAAGCGCTTTAAGAAAAGTAGCTTACGATTTTGATATTTAACTAAAATCAAGAAAGTGTGCCATAAAATCCCTTTTTTTAGGATTCTGACAGATCACCCGAAACTGGCTGTCGAAAATCCCTTTGGATGTGTTCCACATCTGCGGATATTCAAGGCCAAAAAAAAATTGCGCTTCAGGGATTTTTGGAAAGCGTGTCGTAAAAAGTGTTCAGTTTTATAAGAAAAGACATGGAATGGAGCAGCAAGTAGACGATATAGAAGTAGCAGTTTATATTCTTTGAGCCTGATTTGTTAAAGGACAACCAACATGAAAAAAAAAAATTGAAATACAGGTAGTCACCGGTTAACGAACAAGATAGGGACTGTAGGTTCGTTCTTAACCTGAATCCATTCTTAAGTCGGGACATTGTGCTTTCCCTGTCCCTTGTGCCTCCAGTATTCCCCTCTTTGTCTTCTCTGTCACACTCGTATCTCCTTACATCCCCTATTTGCCTCCTTATATCCCCCTTGTGCCACCTTACATCCCCCTTTTGCCCCCTATGTCCCCGTACGCAGAATAGGCGCAGCGGAAGCCACATGGAGACTGCTCACCTGTTCACCGGCGGCTCCTCTTGCGTCGCATAATGGCAATCAGGAAGAGCCGCCACTGGCTCTTCCTGATTGCGTCATTAGGCGACTCAAGAGGAGCCGCTGGGGAACAGTGAAGGGAGAGAGGACAAGCTGCGCAGCTTCCTGGGAGCACGCTTAGACCTTTTACCACCATGGAACAGGTGAGCAGTCTCCATGTGGCTTCCGCTGCGCCTATTCTGCACAAGGAGCGGGCATAGGAACAGGTAGTCCCCCGCATCGTGACGTCACCGCGGCGATTCGGCGGGCGTTCGTATCGACGGGTCTTTCGCAAGTCGGGCGTTCGTAAGCCGGGACTACCTGTACTTACATATAAATGGCCATTTCTTCCAGTGTAAAATGCAGTACATAGTACAGTACATAGTGAAAATCTGATAGATCTATCAGGTTTTGGTCTAGTCCATCTCCTCCTGGCGGTTTCACAGATATTTTTGTGTTTAAAAAAGCATTTACCAACTCCCAAAATGCTGTGCAAACAAGTAGGGGAGCTGGCTGACATCCTTGTATAGGTCTTTTCCAGGAACTCTTTTGTAAAGATTATTATAAAAGGTAGTACTGATAATCTCCCAAGAGGAGATGGATTAGTCCACAAGTTGTCAGATCTGTTTTTTACTTCCTACTGGGAGTCACAGGAATATAGGAGAAAAAGTAATGTATAGTGCATTTTACTCTTGGAGACATTAACATGTTATGTATATGTATATTGAATTTTAACATTTTTTATGGTGGTCCTTTAGTGCAGCTCCAGAGATCTCAGTTGGGGATAGCATAATGATCTAATCATTTTGGACTTGATTATTTAAAAAAAATGTCTGCTATAAGGTGGTGAATGGTTGGAACTCTCTCTACATATTTTGGTGCATAGTAGAGATCAGTTTCATAAAAAGTATGCATGCCAGGCAGAGGGGGTTAACTCACTTAAAGGACAACTGAGATGACATGTGACATGATGAGATAGACGTGTATGTACAGAGCCAAGTACACAAATAACTAGGCTGTGTTCGTTTTTTTTCTTTCTCTGCCCAAAAGAGTTAAACATCAGGTGTGCAAGTGACAGCTTCTGTCCGGGTTGGGACTGGGTCAGACTATAATATATCCCTCACTGATGAGTAATTACAGCCATAAAACACTTTCCTGGCAGAAAATGGCGTCTGAAAGCAGGAAAGAGATAAAAAGGGTTAATAGTTCATAGATTTGAGCTCAGGCATATTTCAATGCATGTGTTATTGATTAGAGACAATGGAACAGTAAAAACTTAAAAACTAGATTTAAATATAAAATAAAACTGTGGGATATCTTAAAAAGTAAATTTTAGAACGAGCATAGATAAAATGATTTGTCTCATCTGTTCATTTTCCCCTCAGATGTCCTTTAAGTAGCCGCTTCTTGCTAATGCATTCCGCCCTTCTCTCCATCTTCCCTACACTTCCACCTTCTAAAAAGGAATTTGTGTTTGTTCAGTAAAATCTCCTGTTTTCTGCATTCCGAATGTAGTAATTGATGCCAAAATCAGAGACAGAGAGTCACAAAGAGAGAGTCAGAGAGAACCTTTAAACGTTTGCTGGTGAAAACATTTAAAGCCGGATTGTCAGCCACAAAATTAACCTTTTCACCTCGAAGGGTTTTTCCTCCCAAAAAACCAGAGCAATTTTCACCCGTCAGCATTCCTTCCATTCATTCACCTATAACTTTATTACTACTTATCACAACGAAACAATCTATATCTCGTTTTTTTTCGCCACTGATTAGGCTTTCTTTGGGGGGTACTTTTTGCTAACAATTATTTTATTCTAACTCAGTTCTAATAGGAATAATAAGAAAGAAATTGAAAAATGCATTATTTCTAAGTTTTCAGCCATTATAGTTTCAAAAGAAAACATGCTACCGTTATTAAAACGCACACATTTTATTTGCCCATTTGTATCGGTTATTGCAACGTTTAACATTTTTCCCTAGTACAATGTATGGCGCCAATATTTTATTTGGAAATAAAGGTGCATTTTTTTAAAGTTTTGCATCTATCCCTAATTACAAGTCCATAATTTATAAAGTAACTGTAGTATACAGTTTTTGTATACATATTAAAAAAGTTCAGTCCCTAAGTTAACCATTTATGTATTTTTTTTTATTTGTAATTTTTTTTTAATTACAAAAAGTAAAAAATGGTAACTTTAGGGGCGTGTGGGAGGTCAGGGGTTAAAAAAAAACAAAAACAAAAAAACTAGGGATGATAAACTAACAAAAAAAAAGGGGGGGGGGGGATGTAATATTACAATTTGGCCACAAGATGTCTTCAGTGGTGACTGTTAGTACGGAAACGGAAGCACTACTTGCACGGAATTCATGAATGGCCGTTTGAATAGACGGCTGCAGCATTCACACGGGGAATTAGATCAATGAATAGGATTTGTTTTCCCATTCATTGATCTAGCGGCGGGCGATCGGCGGTAATGAGTGGCGGTAACGAGCGCGGGGGGGCGCGGCGGGAGGGACGTAGTAGCTACGACCCTGCACAGAGTTGTGGCATTTAGCAGGGACGTAGTTACTCGTCCTGGGGGAGAGGAAATGGTTAAATTCCATTTACCCACTGCTCTGGGTTTATTATGCAGTCTACATGTAGTCTGCATTGCAAGCATTCCAATATAATCATAAATGTATCTGCTGTAATGAATCTTATCTCTGCCAGCTTGGCTCTGTTTGGTACATTGCCAAAGAGAAGAACTCTTCCCTCCCACATTCCTGCTCCTCAATAATTGGCTGAGGGCGGTGCATTGTGACATGAGGCTGAGAAGGGAAATATACCTCACCCCTCTGCAGAAGCTGCTGAAATACAATCTAGGCTGTGCTCACATATGTTTACAAAGTAAGCTAGATACAGTGGGTTGCAAAACTATTCAGCCCCCTTGACATTTTCCACATTTTGTCATATTACTGCCACAAACATGAATCAATTTTATTGGAATTCCACACAAAGTGGTGTACACATGAGAAGTGGAACAAAAATCATACATCATTCCAAACATTTTTTACAAATAAATAACTGCAAAGTGGTGTGTGCATAATTATTCGGCCTCCTTTGCTCTAAATGCAGTCAGTTGCCTATAGACATTGCCAGATGAGTGCTAATGACTAAATAGAGTGCACCTGTGTGTAATCTAATGTCAGTACAAATACAGCTGCTCTGTGAGGGCCTCAGAGGTTGTCTAAGAGAATATTGGGAGCAACAACACAGTGAAGTCCAAAGAACACAGAAGACAGGTCCAAGCAGTGGCGTAGCTAAGGAGCTGTGGGCCCCGATGCAGGTTTTACAATGGGGCCCCCCAAGCACTCTATACATAACAATTGATACGGTGCACCAAAACCTGCCAATGGCAACTACAGTGTCAGAGGTGCAAGAAGGGGATGAGGAATAGTTTGTTAATGATTACCACTATTCAAAGTACCTATAGAAGTAATTATTTTGATCACAGCACCAATAGAGAGCTAATACTGTAGATGAGGGAGGGCCCTTCGGGGCCCCTCTGGCCCAAGGGCCCCGATGCGGTCGCTACCTCTGCACCCCCTATTGCTACGCCCCTGGGTCCAAGACAGGTCAGGGATCAAGTTATTGAGAAATTTAAAGCAGGCTTAGGCTACAAAAAGATTTCCAAAGCCTTGAACATCCCACGGAGCACTGTTTAAGCGATCATTCAGAAATGGAAGGAGTATGGCACAACTGTAAACCTACCAAGACAAGGCCATCCACCTAAACTCACAGGCCGAACAAGGAGAGCGCTGATCAGAAATGCAGTCAAGAGGCCCATGGTGACTCTGGATGAGCTGCAGAGATCTACAGCTCAGGTGGGAGAATCTGTCCATAGGACAACTATTAGTCATGCACTGTACAAAGTTGGCCTTTATGGAAGAGTGGCAAGAAGAAAGGCATTGTTAACAGAAAGCATAAGAAGTCCCGTTTGCAGTTTGCCACAAGCCATGTGGGGGACACAGCAAACATGTGGAAGAAGGTGCTCTGGTCAGATGAGACCAAAATGGAACTTTGTGGCCAAAATGCAAAACGCTATGTGTGGCAGAAAACAAACACTGCACATCACTCTGAACACACCATCCCCACTGTCAAATATGGTGGTGGCAGCATCATGCTCGGGGGGTGCATCTCTTCAGCAGGGACAGGGAAGCTGGTCAGAGTTGATGGGAAGATGGATGGAGCCAAATACAGGGCAATCATGGAAGAAAACCTCTTGGAGACTGCAAAAGACTTGAGACTGGGGCGGAGGTTCACCTTCCAGCAGGACAACGACCCTAAACATAAAGCCAGGGCAACAATGGAATGGTTTAAAACAAAACATATCCATGTGTTAGAATGGCCCAAAGTCCAGATCTAAATCCAATCGAGAATTTGTGGCAAGATCTGAAAACTGCTGTTCACAAACGCTGTCTATCTAATCTGACTGAGCTGGAGCTGTTTTGCAAATAATGAGCAAGGATTTCAGTCTCTAGATGTGCAAAGCTGGTAGAGACTTACCCTAAAAGACTGGCAGCTGTAATTGCAGCAAAATGTGGTTCTACAAAGTATTGACTCAGGGGGCCGAATAATTACGCACACCCCATGTCAGGAACCGGCCCGCGGCACGCCTGCGTATACGGTTCCCGACTGCGGGTTTGACCAGATTAAGCGGGGAACAGCCTTATTTAAGCTACAAACAAGGCTGGAACCCCTCAAAACACCTCTCACTGCCACCACTAGCGTTGCTAGACACTTCCACTCTGCTGTCGAGTCCTCAGCGCGCACTCCGCGTTTTCGTATTTGGGTCAGCTTTGCGCTTAGGCCAAATACGGGAACGCCACGCACCCACACACACACACAGTTGCAATCTTACACTGTCGTGAAGCAAAGACCCACTAACAGTCGTTCCGAACGATACTGTTAGCTACTCGCACTGGCGTTGTTCGTACGTTGGGTCAGCTGCGCGCTTAGGCCAACGTATGACAAACGCCCCCACACACAATGCAATTACAATTTCCTACGGTAGTGTTGCTCAAGCGTACAATTAGGCATGAACTTATACACGGTTACACTTCAGTCTCTTCTAGGCTATGAGTGTTAGTTTAGTACGGCAGAAGTCAAACTTATTAAATAATAATTTAATATTCTAGAAAAACATAGAACAATGCAGAACTTAATATATACAACAAGATTACAAAAAACAAAGTAAAAATAGTTACAAGATAAAAGTTACAAAGATAACACACACGGATATTTGCGTAAAATAAAAATGGGGATTAAAAAAAAACGTTACCAACTTGAAGGTCTCAAAGTTGTCGGCAGGAGCATGCCGCTTGTTCGACCGGAAGTCGAGATCGACTCTAGCTATGCGCTAACTCCCAGAGCAGATGGTCACTAGGCATTTGCCTCTGCTTTTTATACTCTGAGCTACGCCTGGAGGCTGCAACTTACTTGGGGAGGGGAGGAACTAGGTTTTAATTAAATCTCAGACATATTCCATTTCCAGGTAAAAGTCTACTATACATCAAAGATTGTGAAGTTAGGCTTTCAACTCCAGGTGAAAACTTGATTAAGGCGTTTTCCTGTCTCCGTTCTCAGACATAAATGGGATTTCCAGAGATCCACATACATGAAAAGGGTACTATAGCACACACACAAAACAAAAGACTTCCTTCACTTCCAATCTCCCCAGGTTACAGGTGACAATTGATTAAGGCTTTCACATTGCAGCAGGATGTCCTGTGTGATAGGTGACAATTGCTCCCAAACACAATACACCTCGGAGACATTATTCAGACAACATGGTCTGACCACCTGTATAGGCTTCACAGCAACTAATTAAGGGTTTCCTAATTAGAAGCAGACAATGATAGGTAATTTTCACTTTATACGGAATTCCAGGAAGACTGGCTAACAGACAATCCCATATGATAGTCAAAAAAAATGAAGGAAATATGTTCCTGTTATCCTTAATATCATCAGCACCTCAATATATCTCCACACCCCACTTTGCAGTTATTTATTTGTAAAAAATGTTTGGAATGATGTATGATTTTCGATCCACTTCTCACATGTACAGCACTTTGTATTGGTCTTTCACGTGAAACTCCAATAAAATTGATGCATGTTTGTGGCAGTAATGTGACAAAATGTGGAAAACTCCACGGGGGCCGAATACTTTTGCAACCCACTGTATGATAGTGCAGTTTCTAGTAGAGAAAAAAGATTAATGTTGGCCACTAATGATCCAATCTTTTTCATCCAATCTTACCATTTCTATGTAAGATAAGGGACTGCCTAAATTATTCATTCAATGCATTCACTTAATTTACATTTCTATTACACAGATTTGGTAAAGCTGGATGAAAATGATTGGATCATTAGTGGCCACCATAAGGGAGGAAATAACATCAGGGTTGGTGTCAGTCGGAAGCCATAAAACGGAAAATGCCTGCAACGGTGTTCTCTTTATTTACTTTAAGATTCCCTGAAATAAAAATGTGGAAAATACGATACATAGGTTATGTAAATAGAATAAGTATTTATCTTCAAATACCGTATATCTACATGTTTTTTTTCCTGGGGTAGTATGACTGTCCCTGTTGCTTTAAAGGGGAACTGAAGAGAGAGGTATATGGAGGCTGTCATGTTTATTTCCTTTTAATCAATACCAGTTGCCTGGCAGCCCTGCTGGTCTATTTCTCTGCAGTAGTATCTGATTAAAACCAGAAACAAGCATGCAGCTAGTCTTGTCAGACTGAAACACTGAAACACCTGATCTGCTGCATGCTTGTTCAGGGGCTATGGCTAATTGTATTAGAGGCAGAGGATCAGCAGGGCTGCCAGGCAACTGGTATTGTCTAAAAGGAAATAAACATGACAGCCTCCATATACCTCTCTCTTCAGTTCCCCTTTAAGGGACAAAAAAATTCTTACAAGATATCAAAGACAAATGTTATCGTTATGTGAAACCCAATCCAGTGACACCTTTGTGAGTTCACCTTTAAATTTAAAATGTAAAGCAACCTGCTGGGTTTTAGATAAAAACTGGAGAAATAAGAAAAAAAGACAGAGGCAGAATGGAAAAACACCGCTCCGACTAAAGGATCATAGAAATGAAATAGACCGGCAGAACCTTTTCCATAATGTGCTCTGCAGCCGTGACCTCTCAAGATTAAAACCCAGCTGGGAATTTATAGACAGGAGTTCCTCACCGAGGGCTGGAGAGGAAAACAAAATTCACCAATGCCCTTTCCAGTGGCTGGCATAGCGTACACACTTCATATGTTAATTACAAGAGAGGCGCCCATTTATCATATACCGGGGCAAAATGCGCGGGGAAATTATACCAGTGATGACACGCTCTGAGCCAGAAGATTTATGATCATTGCTCCAGAATTTATAGCCTGTTAAGGAAATCTTTCCCTATTAAAATGCCAATAGCAAATCACTTACAAACTGACTTGATCATAAGAAAAGGTCATTTAGCAATGGGCTTCATATTTTACTAGGTGTGATTTCAACTTTATTTTCATTCACATTAAAGCTTTGAAACTATATATATATTTTCTATCAGGGATTTAATACTGATCCCTTTCAGTCTGTTTTACTTAAAGAGACTCCGTAACAAAAATTGCATCCTGTTTTTTATCATCCTACAAGTTCCAAAAGCTATTCTAATGTGTTCTGGCTTACTGCAGCGCGTTCTACTATCACCATCTCTGTAATAAATCAACTTATCTCTCTTTTGTCAGACTTGTCAGCCTGTGTCTGGAAGGCTGCCAAGTTCTTCAGTGTTGTGGTTCTGTGATGCATCTCCCCCCTCCAGGCCCCTCTCTGCACACTGCTGTGTGTTATTTAGTTTAGTGCAGCTTCTCTCTGCTCTATTATCTTTTACAAGCTGGATAAATCCTCCTCTGAGCTGGCTGGGCTTTCACATACTGAGGAATTACATACAGGCACAGCTGTCTGCACTCTGTAGGAAGAAACAGCCTGACACTTCAGTGGAAGATAGCTGCAGGGGGAAAGAAACACACAAATGATCTCTTGAGACTCAAAAGGAAGGGTGTATACAGCCTGCTTGTGTATGGATGTATTTTCTATGTGTGGACATGCTGTACATCAACCTACTTCCTGTTTTGGTGGCCATTTTGTTTGTTTATAAACAAACTTTTTAAAACTGTTTTTAACCACTTTTAATGCGGCGAGGAGCGGCGAAATTGTGACAGAGGGTAATAGGAGATGTCCCCTAACGCACTGGTATGTTTACTTTTGTGCGATTTTAACAATACAGATTCTCTTTAAAGAGACTCTGTAACAAAATTTTCATCCTTATTTCTTCTATCCTGTAAGTTCCTATACCTGTTCTAATGTGGTCTGTCTAACTGCAGCCTTTCCTATTTGCACAGTGGCTGTATTATCTCTGCTATATGATCTAATCTTCTCTCCTCTGACGGCTGAGGCTGGAATGTGTGGAATGTGCTGCACTGCTTGTGATTGGCTAGAAGCTATACACACCCTCTCCAGGCCCCCTGCACACTCTGTATGACTCACACACTCAGCTCTTCTCAGGGTATCACTTGCCATGTATTTTGTTTGTACACTGGATAAAAATGGCAATTACAATCCAGGATTGCAGCAGGGAGAGGCAGAAACAGCACAGAGGGGCCCAGGAGAACATAATGAATAGTATGGTATGCTTGTTATTGTAAGAATTTTAGAGTACAGATTCTCTTTAAGTATCTCCAGTGGGGATTTTATAAGTGATCCAGCAAACCTAGAGCAGGATCATCCACCAGGCAACCTAGGTAGGGTGCTAGTGGCTGTCAAGGGGCCTACCGGCCACCTTCTTTGACCAGTGTGCATATGCAGTAGTATCAATCCGATTTAGAACTTGCCCATGTTCACTTTTTTTCATTGCAAGTGTTAATAGACCAGTCCTTTATCATTGCAGTCAGTTATTTTTGAAAGCTAACTAGAGGTCATAACACTTCTGTTAGGCTGTGCCAACACTCCTGATAGCAGTAAAGTGGTGAAATGTTCAATAGGTTGCCATTTCTCTTTGTAGGAGCTGAAGAAACAACAGCCATGTCCATGTAACATCCTGATTCCCACCCAACACATAGCTTTTCCATTATTAAATTATGCCTGAATTGAGAGGTACTGTATATGGAGGCTGCCATAATCATTACCGGTTGCATGGCGTCCTGCTGATGTTTCATGCATTAAATAGCATGTGACTTGAGTCAGAGCACCTGATGTGCATGCTTGTTCAGGGTTTATGGCTAAAAGTATTAGAGATAGAGGATCAGCTGGAAAGCCAGGCAATATGCATTGCATTTTGGAAATAAGTATGACACCTTCCAAATCCCTCTCAGTTCAGGTGTCAGGAGTCCTTTACAACTAAAATTCAAGAGTATGGATCTTAGTTGTAAAGTTTTATTTATCATTAGGTCTACAAAAATAATGACGGTAATGTATAACTCATTTGTTTAATTTTACTCCAGGTACCTGTACGGGAAAAACCCTGTACGGGGTACTTACCTCGGGAGGGGGAAGTCTCATTAGGATCCAGAGGTTTCGCCCTTCCGAGGTAAGTATCCCATAGGGGCTCTTTTTTTCCTTACAGGTACATTTAAAATGCAAGCCTGAAGTGTCCTCTCCTGCAGCCCCGATCCAGCGCTGGCAAGCCCCTGATAATCACCAACAAACTTGTCGGTGATGCCGGCTCCAGGACCATAACAATCCCGTAAGAGCCTCATGCATGTGTACTTGCAGCTTTTTGTTCGGGTCCAGGCAGAAATAGCCAAGCCCGATCGTATACGCTCTACATTTAAAGTAGATTGAAGTACAGCTAGACTAAAACCTAAAGCAAACCTGTAACTTTAGGTGAGGCAAAAGTTAGATACTTACATCAGTACAGGGAATTCTCTAGATACTACAGTGGCTTTCCACGTTATCCTGCAGACCACCGCTAGACGCCGTGAAAGGTAGTCAACAAGGGCTTGTTGACGGAGCCTGGCGCACTGCACTGGTGCAGACTGCTTGTGCTTGAGCTGTTCTGCGTCTGCGCAGTGTGGCGGTGCTTGTTCAGGTATGGCATTGCAGCCATGAGCTTCCAGGTGGTCACGGCTAGGGCTGCTCAAAACCGAAACCGGGAGACATCCGGATAGTTGCTATCCGGATATCTCCCAGTAAACCGGTGCGGGGGGGGGGGTCAATCTTACCTGTCTGACGTCTTCTCCGTCTGTCCCTCGGCGCCTTCCACGATGCGCTCCAAGCGGCGGTCAGGTGATTGCAAACACTTTCTCCTTCAACCCGGAAGGAGGAAGTGTTTGTAATCACCTGACCGCCGCTTAGAGCGTATCGTGGGAGGCGCCGAGGGACAAACAGAGAAGACGTCAGACAGGTAAGATTGACCCCCGCACCGGTTTACTGGGAGATATCCGGATAGCAACTATCCGGATGTCTCCCGGTTTCGGTTTTGAGCAGCCCTAGCCGTGACCACCTGGAAGCTCATGGCTGCAATGCCATACCTGAACAAGCACCGCCACACTGCGCAGACGCAGAACAGCTCAAGCACAAGCAGTCTGCACCAGTGCAGTGCGCCAGGCTCCGTCGACAAGCCCTTGTTGACTACCTTTAAGAGGTCCCACCGCTGGGAAGGCTTCCCTCTACTGAGGTAAGTATCCCAATAGGGCCTATTTTTCCCCTTCAGGTTTCCTTTAGGCTCTCTTTTACACTTGCCTTGCAAGCATGCATTGTGTTACCCTGTTTTACCGCAGGGTTACACAACAGAAATGCAAGGCAATGGGGTCTAGCACACTTACCACATCAAGGAGCGTTCTGCCAGAACTTCCCGATCCTCCGCCAAGCCGCCGCAAAGTCAACAACATGTTACCAGCGGATTTCCGCAGCGAAGCAGCGGCAGCGGAAGTAATGAAAGTCAATGGGTGATGCAGAAAATGTAATTTTTTGAGGGCAGCGAAGAAGCGTGAATATGATCAGGAAACTTGGGAATCCCAGTAATGTACTTCCGGGCCAGCAGGGAATGCGTCACTGGGCAAGGGGGGCGGTGTTATGCATATGACCCTGTCTGAGCATTCCGCTGCATGGTCATATGAATGCTGTTTTCTGCGGTGCAATGCGATGGGGCGGACCATCGCAACACAATGGCCAGGTCTAAAACTAGCCGAAAGTGGGCAAACACGTCACTTATACTTCACTTATCTACTTTCTAATGCACCAAAAGTTCGCAAAGTACCTCGGGACTAACTTGTTACTTTCCTCACTTTAAAAAGAAAAATCATTAGACATGAGTCAACCCTGCATGATGCTGCTGACCTTATTACCATATTAATAGGACCGGCTGTTGCAGGGAAATGAGGATCCAGCCTTCATTTGCATATCATGCACTACAAAGCCTCCGTTTTGTACAACGTTCCCTCCAAGTGTTCAAAGTTTAATTTTCTACGATGGAGAGCTTGAAATAGCAGAACCTAAACTACCAGCAGCCAACCTGCAGCGGGCCTCTTGATAACAAGTGTCATGGATGGTCCGGAGAGCTGGATTCCAGGCTGCCTCCGCACCAGCTGCCCTGTGTTCTCGGCGAGCGGGCTGTGACTCGCGGATCTGTGGTTGTCCTCCTCATTGTCATGCACGTATTTACACCACTTCCTCGGCAGCAGGTCTTCTGTGAGCGTGGCAAGCGCATTCTCGTCGCTGAGAGAGCAAACACGTTTTCTGGCTTGCAATTGTTCTAAGCCTGACAGCGAAGGCTCCATCTGCCGTGTTGCTTCTTTTTTTGTTGGCTTAATTAGAGTGCTGTTTACAGTGTTGATATTTAAAATTAGAAAGGAAGAAATTAAAGTGGCCGCATCGTTAGCAAAGTACGCAGGCTGTTCTTGATAATCTGCAAATGTTAGTTGCCTGCTTGTAAGTTCCTTAAAGCTGAATTCTCATCTGACGATGGATTGGGAAAACTCACAGGGTCACGCGACAGCACGTGACGGGTGTGAATGGGAGTTCAAACAATTGTGGCACTTTGTGTAAGAGTCATTGGGGGTCATTGGGGATCTTAAAGATCCAATCTGCTGTGACGGTCGTTATCGCTGTGCGTCACAAAGCATCGTTCGCCTATTTGTGCGCCTGAGATCGCGGAAACCAGAGATTTAAAAAAAAATTGCCGGTCGTCAGAAGAATTGCTGACAAAATAGTAAGGTGGGTACAGTTCTTATGAAGAGCTTCTGAGATGCTCCCCAAATAGTGAGCAAGAGGACTGGGAGCCATGGTGGCGGTTTGGGCGCTTATGTTCAGCTTGCAAGCTTTATCAGTAGAGAAACAATGAAATAGGCAGTGGCACTGGGGACTGAACAATCGGAAATCTAAAGGTACACACACATGTACAATTAGTGTCGGGTAGGAGGGAAGGCAGTGGATCATTCTGTTTCTTAGCAACAAGATAGAACACATGAGTCGCTTTGTGAGTCGAATGACCTTGGACTACTGCAGTTACTGTGCGTAGGCCGGTGCAATGACACTCTCTGCTGCCCATCAAGCTTTGCTGCTACGTCATCATATTTTCTTATGCGCATGCACAGCTCATATCAGCTTATGCTGCTGCCATTTTCTGCTGATATCTTCACAGCACGTGCCACAGATCTATTCTGGGATGCCCTGGATGTCCCCCAGACAGAGTCAGAGCTGTAGTGCCTCAAGGCCGGGCATGCTGTGAGCTGTGATGCATCAATGGGGGGAGCCGGAGCGGACTGCGCAGTCCGCTCCGGCCCACGTGGCAGTGATTGACAGCACCGCTCACGCAGGGGCAGTACAGAGCGACCTGGAGGTTGCTCTGACGTCATCGCCGGGGACCGGGACGGACTTGTGGCGAACGGCTGCGGGCAGAGCTGCGGCGAGGGACGTCCTGGGAGCTTTGGAGCTGGAGGAAGCGTGTACCTCATTGATATCAATGTTTTATACCATCTAGTGGAAGTCCCTAGAATGGTTTGAATTGTACTGTTTAAATTTAATACAAATTTATTCAACTTTTTGCATTAGAGAACTTGAGTACTAGTGTATCCTCTATAATAAAATCCCAGAGTCCCTGCATCCTCTCCTGTCCATGGGTCCATGTGTTTGTGCTACTGCACATTTGAGTCATGTGGGCGGATGTTGGAGAGCAAGAGGAGCAAGAGGAGCGCAGCCGTGTGCACGTGCGGCTTGCAGTGCACGCTCGAGGTTATGAACGCAGCTTGCGCCGTGGGCAAGGTGGTGGTGAAGGGGGGAGTCAAAGCTGAGCCCTAGCGCCAGTTTTAAACAGGCAGGCTTATGCCTAGTCTTTGTATATAGTTACTATTGTTTATGGGTCATGCTCACTTTTTACATTGACTCATACACATATCCCACATATTGCACAACCAACCACACAACAAGTTGCTTACATGCGAAGTACGTACAAACACGCAAACCAACTAAACAACCAACTCACTTAAATACTATGCAAGCAAGCTAAACGACAACATGTCCGCATTCAAAACCAACTGGTACACATTTGGCCAGCCTGCAAGATAGTTGTGCAGGTTGATCCACCGGTTGGATCTGACAAACAATCTGCTATCAGTTGGTCGTCTTGTTGTTTGCCAGCCGTACACACACCCAACTGTCTTCTAACAGACCAGGTTTGATGGTTTGATGGTTTGGACGTATGTACGAGCCTTAACATCAAAATACTGGATTGTGTGGGTGTGCATACCATGGGTGTATATCCAAATAATATAAAACCAAATCTTAACTCACAGAAACATCATGACTATGCTGCACCATAACTGAGAATAACGCTTACCAGTTGGTGTCGGCTTTCTATCCTTATAGGACACCCGGCTCCCATGCACTCTGTAAACCAGGAGATGTCCACAATCTGACATTTCACCACTCCGGCCAGCTTCTTAGACTTCAGCCATTCCAGCACTTCAGCTCCAGAGTTGTTTTCAGCCACGATATGCGTGACGCTATCTCTAAGAGATGACAGGAGATATTCAGCCTTTAATATCATCCTTACATAAAGAGAACAGGCACATTTATCTACTGTAAGGACATTTCACCAATGTGATTTCTTTATTACTTTCAGATACAGACATTTCAGCCTGTCTGAACCAGAACAGCTATAACTTAATGAGGTGCAGCCATCAGGGCCGGTTCTAGACTTTTTTGCCGCTCGAGGCAACACCATTGTGTCTTGTTTTTGTGGCGGTTATCGGAAGCTCAGGGCTGTGGTCGCTCTGAGCAATTTTGCTTCCTTGTTCATAGCTCTTGGTGTGATCTGTGTACTTCCTCCACAAGAGCATTCCGCTCTACTACCTAATATTACTCAGCTGCATAGTCTTGTTTGCTCTGGTGGTACTCTGGCTTTCTCTGCCTCAGCCGCTATATCTTGAAGGCTACGACCTGGGGGTAACCGAAGTCAGGAGACATATTCCGTGTCCTGTTCAAGCGGGGGCTTGTCTATAGGTGAAGACGTGGGCCGAGCTCAGAGCTACGGCAATAGATTGGGGTATAGCAGCTGAAAGAAAGCAGGAGATCTGCCAGGCATTACACCCATCATGTGGGAACCTATTTCCAACAATAACAGCGCTCCAACAAGGCAGAAAGGATCTAGGAGATAATCCTCCAAAAGTTGACACCAATTTAGCAAGCTCCACAACTCGTGGGACAAGTGTACTGGAAAACAAGATAAAAGAGGAGCTCTCTATGGTGCATTAACGTTTTATTGTTGAATAAAAAGGATACAAAATTGCACTTACAAGATGCAAATGCTTTCAAAGCATATCACCCATATAGTGTAGTCAGAGATCCCTTCTCCTCTCTCCTCCTTCTGAATCCCTCAGCTGTGGCCAATAGCAAGGGAGTCCAGGTGTGCAACGGACCATCGGGGCGGGGTGAAGTGGAAAGGGCCTCGATCACAGTGCCTGCAGCATCATGACGCGTTTCAGCATGCTTACGCCTTCATCAGATGATGCTGCAGGCTCAGACACTAGATTTAAAGAAAACCTGAACTGAAAATTAAAGTCAAAATAAACATACACAAGTCATACTTACCACTCGTGTAATCTACTCCTCAATCTCTCTTTCCTTTCCAGCGTCCGATTTGTCCACTGTCACCAAGGGAATTCCCCGTCCTCCATTTTGAAAGTGGCCATTACCCCATAACAGCTTTCTGGTCAGCACACTGTTAAACTGTACCATTGTCCACTTGAGCCATAGGAAAACATAGACATTACTTGGCACATCAGTTGTCCTCTCAGCTATAACTGACAGCAACTGATAAATAACCGACAGCAACTGATATATTTCAATTCTGACAAAATGTTGTCAGAACTGGAAGGGGTCATTGTCAGAAGAAAATGGTGAGCTTCTGAGAGGAACTGATGGAAAGGTAACTATGTAATGTTCATTTGAAGTTACCTCATGTGTTTATTTTAAATAATTTTACTCAGTACAGGTTCTCTTTAAGTACGCCGAAACGCGTAAGTACGCCGAAACGCGTCATGATGCTGCAGGCACTGTGATCGAGGCCCTTTCCACTTCACCCCACCCCGATGGTCCGTTGCACACCTGGACTCCCTTGCTATTGGCCACAGCTGAGGGATTCAGAAGGAGGAGAGAGGAGAAGGGATCTCTGACTACACTATATGGGTGTTATGCTTTGAAAAGCATTTGCATCTTGTGAGTGCAATAAAATGTTAATGCACCATGTGGGAACCTACCTGGCTAACCGATAGAGTGGGGAACCTTGTTTCGAAATATGGGTGTTCCCCACTCTATCGGTTAGCCAGGTAGGTTCCCACATGGTGCATTAACATTTTATTGTTGATTAAAAAGGATAAAAAATTGCACTCACAAGATGCAAATGCTTTCAAAGCATAACACCCATATAGTCGAACAATATCAACAATAAAATGTTAATGCACCATGTGGGAACCTACCTGGCTAACCGATAGAGTGGGGAACCTTGTTTCGAAAAGGTAAACGATCGGTGGCCGGGGAGGCAGGGGGGATGCTGCCTGATGCATTACACCACCTGATGCCCGTCATTCAGGTGGCGCCATGGAACAACATCTGCAATTCCTTATGGCTCCCTGATGCACATCACATGACATGCAGAGATGGGAGTCACAAGTGGGAGTTACACTGTACAGCACAGCAGAAGAGAGGCATGAAGATGGCGTGTAGTTAGCGCTGCTGACAACAGGTAATATATGACTCTTTTGCTGCCATGCACTCCATATAAAAGTGGGCCCCCTTAGACTCTGGCCCCCGGCAACAACTGAGGTTGTGGGGGCTATTGTTACACCCCTAAACAGGAAGGTGAGCGTGTAATTTGTTTGGTTCTTTCAGTATTGATAGTGTTACACAGGGCAATCTTCATTCTGTGATAAATGGATCAAGGACTGCCTGAGAAAGAGCAGCAAAAAAGCAACAAAATCAAAAGTTGGTTTTATGTCTAAAAATAAATATATGTTCATATACCTGTGTATAAGCTGACCCACGTATAAGCCGAGGTACCCACTTTTTCTTCAGAAACCAGGAAAAAGTGATTAACTCAGGTATAAGCCCCCCTTCCCACTATAGCTCCCTCCACAGTATAAATAGCTAGATGTGCTTTTAGTATCAGGCATCCCCCTATTCAGTATAAATAGCCAGATGTCCCCCCTGTATTAGTCAGCTGCCCATAGCCAGATGTACCCCCTGTATTGTCCTCCTTCCTGTATCCAGCTGTGCCCCGTTATAAGCATCCCCCTTCCTTAGCCAGATGTGCCCCAGTATGTGCCTGGGAGATTACCTGGAACTGCTGTTGCCTGCATGACGGTGTCGGTCCCCCGTCAGCATGTCAATGCCTGCAGAAATGTCTCCAGCAACTTGTGCTGAATTGGAGTGTGCAGTAGTGACGTCAGAGCCAGATTCCCTCATCAGCCGGTGTGACGCTCTCGATGTGTCTCAAGACGCCTCTAGATGGCATCAAACAGATGAAACACAGCGAGAACGTCACACAGGCTGATGAGGAAACCCTGGCACTGACGTCAATACTGCACAAGTAGCCGGGGACATTTCTGCAGGCATGGACACATTGGTGGGGAGACAAGACACCTTCATGCAGGCAGTAGCAGTTAATCTCCTAGGCACATACTGGGGCACACCTGGCTAAGGAGTAACTGGGGACATTTTGCAGGCATGGGCCCGCTGACAGGGAGACAAGACACCTTCATGCAGGCAGCAGAAGCAGTTCCAAGTAATCTCCCGGCAGCATATGACAAGGGGGTCACTCGGTGGGGGGAGGGGTGACACAGCCTCACACAGCTAACTCATGAATAAGCCGATATATCCAAGAGAGAAGATTGCGCTCCAAATGATGAAATAAGTAACCAATGCAACGGGTTCGCAGTTAATACAAAGTCACCGTCTCTCTGTTTCACCAAATTCAGCCAAATTCACTGCGTTCCACAATCACGTAACCCCCACTACAGAGGTAATACAGATCAACCCTGGAGATAAATCAAAGACCGCACATAGTGCTGAATAACGTTTGAGTTGAGGGACCCCTGCCACCACACTCTTCACCACCGGGATGTGGAGGAGCCTGGTGGTGACACGCTGACGTCAGGTTGGAGGAGAGGCTGTGCACGGTGGTGCAGCCGCTGTTTGTTGCCAAACTATATGCCGATCCCCCAGAACTACATTTTTATCATTGTTTTATAATTTTTATGGGAGTTTTTATATTGGAATAAAACTACTTTTTCTATTGGACCTCTGGAGTTGGAGATTGATCCTTTTGAGACCAGACGGGAACTTGAGTTTAGTACCTTGAGTACTAATACGCAAGTGTTAAAGCATTCGGATGGTGAGTGCATACCCAGAGGGGGGTAGTGCAATTATTACTCCCATCTGTGGGCACATCCCGGTGGAGTGCAGAGTGTGGTGGCAGGGGTCCCTCAAGTCAAACGTTCTTCAGTACTATGTGCGGTCTTTGATTTATCTCCAGGGTTGATCTGTGTTACCTCGGTAGAGGGGATTACTTGATTGTGGAGTGCAGTGAATTTGTCTGAAAAACGTATAAGCCGAGGGATGAGACTTTTCAGCACACTTTGTCGCGAGTATATACGGTACCCCAGCTACAACACAGTTCGAGTATCAGTAGGACATGTGCAGTGAAATCCTTTTTTAATAAAAGCAGAGTTACACTTTATTAATGCCTGCACTTCACAAAGGAATAAGGCACAATGTGCGATGGAAAACATCGGAAAATAAAAAAGAATAAAAAAAAAACACAAATGATCTAGCCATTAGCGATTTATTCTCTACAGCCTGAAAAGCTTATTACCCAGCCTTCACTTCCAACGGCAGATTTCAATGCCGCAAATGAGAATAGGCTGCTGTTTTATGAACAAGGGGATGTCTTAGTAAATAATGAATAATTAATTGAACAGAATTTGGACAACGGGAGTCCTTGTTAATTTATGAATCCCCCACATCCGGAACGCGGCGTGTCTGCCGCAGATTTCTGGCGTCGAAATCTCACTTTTCGAGGCAATTTTTTATTATTGGAAGGAACTCCCATTCCTTTTCCCCCTCTTCCATTTATAGCCAGTAAATCTCACTTGCCAACAGGAACAAATTGCACACATTCCTCTAAGTCTTAATGAGTTCATAAAAAGTCATGGAAATATGAATATTTTAAGACGTATTTATTCCTCCTAGGCAGCACATTCAATTCAAGGTAAGAGTTTTAAAATGATTTTCTCACAAATGTCGCTTCTTAACAGCAACGACTGTTGAAAATGTTCTATTCCTCCAGGAGAGGCTCTTATTGATCCAGTCCAGAGCGAAGCACTTCTCTGGCACTAAGCGGAAGAAAACTTTTTAGGGGTGAAGGTAAGGTAATGATTGGTTCGCGAAAAATCCTAACTCCGTATCATCAATCAGTCATTCCATATTTTAGATGTGTCAGAGTTCCGTGTCTTACTTGGGAACCAGCTATTGGGGAGGTGTGTTTGGCTATCAGAGACAACGAAGAGACGCTTTGCATATTTAGCAGTGATGCATTGTGGGACACCTCAGAGCTCACTTCAACCTTAATAATCGCAAATACCTTCTGTTTTAAGAAGGCAAACTTCTGTTTTCCATAACATTTTAGTAAGGAGGCTTTTTGGTCTCTTTCAGCCGCTTACACACTCCTAGAAGTTCTGGTTCACCATTAGCTTGCTGGGTAATCTGTAGCTGTGGGTGTTTCAAGTCCTACCCCATAGAGCCTTATTAACTTCCTTAGAGGTCATCACGAGTCCAGCTTGGGGTGGAAAAAACATGCTAGGAGTGGTATCCCCGAGCTGAACTTGTGGTAGCGGCTGGGAGGTCTATGTAGAGCAGGTATGTCAAACCGGTTCTACGAGGGCCGAGATCCTCACACATTTTTGATACAGCTCAAATGAATTGATGAGTCTGAATCAGGAAAGGTGTGGTCCATCAGGTAGAACACATTCCTTTCTTTCTCAGTCCATCCTAAACACTGGCATGGATCTGGCCCTCCAGGCCTGGAGTTCGACACGTGATGTAGAGCATTATGCGCAGCGGGTGTTTTTACTCACCTCCCGGGGGATCTGGACATCGGACATCATTCTTCTTCCTCTCCTCTGAGGCTCTGCTTCCCCCTGGTGAGATCATCGTATGTCATCATGATGAAAGCTGGAAATCTCACTATAGGGTTACAGCACCACCCAGAAGACGGAGGGAGAACTGCAGCGCTGGATCCCAGCGAGGCGAATGAGTGCTGGGGCTGTTGCATGCTAAAAATATTTCTCCGCTTTTAGACCCTATTATTCAGAAATAATCAGACTGCAAAGGGGGTTAATCCATGCCATACAGTTGTGAGGATCAACTAATCCAAAACAGTCTGTATACATGTTGGATTAGTTTGGTCCTGTAATGATAACAAGCTGACACATCATTGCATTCCAGCGGTTATGTGTTTAGCTATCAGGGCCAAAAATGCCATGATTTGCATATTTAACAGAGTAGGGTAGTGGGGTGTCTTGACACCCTAAAGAAAAATGACAGGAAACAAAACGGGAGCCCAGTAGTGCAATATGTTTGGATACAGTATTTGTAATGAAAGAGGAAATAGATGCTCTACTCACAAAAGGCGGGTTGCAGACGGGGCAACCAACCACAGGAAGCAGGTGGAGACAATGAACACAACTCCACTCAGAGTGGTCCGGGTGGACCTGGATGCGGTCGCTTTCCTTGATAAAAGTGACAGGTTACCTCTGTGGTGGGGACCACTTGTGGTCTGCCTCAACCCCACCAACAGACTCTGTTGGGGGATGTTAAGAAGCACAATATGGGGAAAGAGGTGCCCTAGTGCCTAGGTTCTCAACATGTGGTACGCGTACCCCAGGGGGTACTTCTGTTGGTTCCAGGGGGTACTCAGGCTTGATATACTTAACCAAGAATAACAAATTTAGAGATTTAGAAAATTATAATTCTTATTTAAACAACACCAAATTAGTATTTTAGCTAATTAAAAGCAATAATAAATGCTTGCACATTGTTTAGAACCAATTATCATGTACTACGATTAAATATATATTTGTCAAGGGGTACTTGTGATCATGTTTGCTATGCTAGGGGGTACTCAATGAGTACAGGGTTTTAAAAGGGGTACACACTAATAAAATGTTGAGAAACACTGCCCTAGTGTATGTATAAAACATACAAATGGACGCAAAACTGAAAGAATGCAACTTTATTTCCAAATAAATGCTCTGTGTTATAGACTGGGCTGTGGGAGCACAGGAGGAGGGCGCATGCAGGGCCGGATTACCGACCAGGCAACAAAAGCAGTCGCTTGGGGCCCCATTCAGAGTCAAAGGGGCCCCATTAGCACATAAACCAGCCCTTGCCATCCTGTCAGCGGTGGTTGGATGGTATAATGGTTAAAGGGACTCTGAGCAGTGCAGTAACTATGGAAAGATGCATATCATTTTAAAGCTCTCTTTCTCCTCTTTCTAATGATATCTAAACGGCTGCTCTATGCCTTTTAGTTTTCGATATTTTCGCGATTTAAATCGCGGCCACAGGACGACTTTTCTCCAAAGTCAGCGGTGGCTGGATGGTATAATGGTTAAAGGGACTCTGAGCAGTGCAGTAGCTATGGAAAGATTCATATCATTTTAAAGCTCTCTTTCTCCTCTTTCCAATGATATATAAACAGCTGCTCTATGCCTTTCAGTTTTCGATATTTTCGTGGTTGAAATCGCAGCCACAGGACGACTTTTCTCCAAAGTCAGCGGTGGCTGGATGGTATAATGGTTAAAGGGACTCTGAGCAGTGCAGTAACTATGGAAAGATTCATATCATTTTAAAGCTCTCTTTCTCCTCTTTCCAATGATTAATAAACAGCTGCTCTATGCCTTTTAGTTTTCGATATTTTCACGATCGAAATCACGGCCACAGGACGACTTTTCTCCAAAGTTGGCAGCTCGATTCAGCACAATGCAATGAAATATAAGGAACCCAGGGGGATATAATTACAAACATCATGCTGGTAGGTGTGAGGATGTAATGAATTAGTTGTGGGTATGCTTAAAGGCATATCCACAGGCACTGCTTGGAGTCCCTTTAAGGGCTCTGCCGCTGACACAGGAGACCAGGGTTCGAATCTCAGCTCTGCCTGTTCAGTAAGCCAGCACCTATTCAGTAGGAGACCGTAGGCAAGTCTCTCTAACACTGCTACTGCCTATAGGGCGCGTCCTAGTGGCTGCAGCTCTGGCGCTTTGAGTCCACCAGGAGAAAAGCGCGATATAAATGTTATTTGTCTTGTCTTGTCAAATGATGCCGTGCGCTGCTGATTGTCTTCAGAGCCAGGCTCTCCTCCTAGGTCCCCCTCCTGCTACTGTGCGCTCTGCCGCTGCCCACTCCACCCTCCCTTCCCACAGAGAACCACAGCTGCAGCAAGAATGATAGCAGCAGATGGCAAACGCTCACTCGCCTATCCATGATCCTCTTCTACAGTGCAGCCGCTCGCTCTGAACTTCCTGATTCTCAGATCAGACATGAAGTAGGAAGTAGTAATAGTAGTAGTAACAGAGCGGCAGCACTCTAGAGGAGACAGATGGGCTCCGGATGACGGGACCTCTATTGCTTGGATCGCAATAGGTGAATGTGATTCATCTGGTGCTGTCATTCTCCCCCACTGCGGCTGCCTTCTCTGCTGGACTATCGTATTCACTGGGATGGAGGCTGCATGGTGGCTGTCTAGTTTGGGAGGAAATTGGTTGTTCGGTGGTGGGAGTGGTTATGTAATTCTGTCTGGGGAACGGCTTCCGGTTTGGCGGTGTCCAAAGCTTTCTGCTATTGCCAGGCTGGAGATGCAGGGGGAAAGTGCTGCTGCTGTGATATCTGGCGCCCTCTTCACAGGGGTGCCCCAGCCCCTGAGTGCAAATGTCCCTGCCATTCATCTCTCACTCTGCATTTTGCCGCTGCTATTCCCTGCATTGTGCACCCACAGAGGAAAGTGTGCTGTTGCCCATAGCAACCAGTAGCTCGGCTGCCCGGTGTGTGCGACATATTGCTGTGCAGCTGCATCTTCTGATTCTATTACGACATGATGGGGGGGCTCAAATCAGTTACTTTGCTTAGGGCCCCATTTAGCCTTAATCCGGCTCTGGGCGCATGCCAGGACACCGGGGGGGGGGGGGGTGTTCCTTATAAGTTGCTCCCTCCTCCTTATAGACTGGACTAAGGAACACAGGATGGGGGCCGCTAACACCCACCAGGGAAGCTATATGGGAGAGGGAAGGGACCATTAACACCACATGGGTAGCTATATTTGGGAGGGAGGGGGTAACTAGGCACCAGATAAGCTATATTGGGGAGGTAGTCGGGTAACCAGACACCAGAGAAGCTACATTGGGAAGGAAGTGGGGGGGGGGGAGTACTAGGCACCAGGGAAGCTAAATGGGGGAGGAAGGGGGTACAGTAGAATTAATGTACGGTCCCTATCTCATTCATTAGCTAGGGACTAAATACATTCTGAATGGATTTAGGCTAAGAACAAACCTACAGTCCCTATCTCATTTGTTAATCCGGAACGAACTGTAAATACAATTTCAAATGTAACAGGCCCCACTTTCATTTCATTGCTCAGGGCCCCACATTACCTAAAACCATTCCTGAATTGAATTCAGCATATCAATGTTAAATGTAATTATGAATTTGTAAAAACTATTCCCCCTCTGGATAGTCACAACTCGGAGGGAGATGTAATTCGTGGTCCAGCAACCACCGGAGCCCTGAATTACCCTTACGTACCCCGCGCAGCATTACATTGCTGCTATGGGGCGCCTAGTTTCGGCGATCGGCGCCAAGCGCCGTGCACCGAAACCACCTGCTTCGAGTTCACTGCTTCCTGCATAGATTAGTAAATGCATAATGGGTGTATTCCTTTTAATTAAAGGACACTCTGTATTGAGCATCTCAACTTCTTCCTGGCTAAGAGCCATACGTGGCTCAAATGTTCAGCATTCTGTTATTCAGGTCTTTATTGGCTGCTGAGTAATCCTAACACACACCGGCATCATCAGTAGTGGAGGTTTAAAGAGTTAAGCAATGGCATTTATAACTTTATTGCAGCATAGCATTCTGCTCAAAGAAATTATTGGAACTCACCATCTCCCCATATGGAATATCTATAATATCAACTCTAAAAATGAGACTAGGCATGTCCGAGTAAGCTCCATGCATGCCCAGTAGAAGGAAGCTACTTGTGCACTTTTTCCCTCTGTTGTAGTTTTGTTCTACTGGGCATGAATGGACCTTACTGGCATATGCCCATTCTCGATAAGTGAGTACATGGAAGGAGCATAGCCATAAGAAATCTTGTCGACAAATTCTAGTCAAATACGTTTAGAGGTACTCAGCACTGGAATAGTGGGCTGTAGGAGGGTCTGGGAGTCCCACTACTACTGAGGTAAGTATGTTATTTTTTCTTGTTTTTTTTTCATCAGATATGCATTAAGATTAAATGTTAATTGGTAAGCTGAAACGTGTAGACTCTTATCTCAATGGGTACTTTGTACAGTTAGTCCTTAAAGGGACCCTGAGCAGTACCCTACAATCGAAAATTTCACTTACCTGGGGCTTTCTCCAGCCCACCAAAGCCTGTGAGGTCCCCCGGCGTCCTCCTGGCTCCTCTCCGTGTCCAGCTGGCGGTTCCCGTTACCAGCGACACCCGGGCCAGATATCTCATCGACTCTTCCAGGATCTTGACGCTCCGTGTCATCACATCAGCCACAACGCGTCATCAGGGCAGCCGGCGTGACAGTCCTGCGCATGCACAATTTTCTAACTCTAAACCGCGCATGCGGAGGACTGTCATGCTGGCCGCCGTGATGATGTGTAGTGGCCGGCGTGATGACACCAAATGTCAAGATTCAAAAAGAGTCGGCCCGATACCCGGCCTAGGTGTCACTGGTAACGGGAGCCGCGGTCAGGACCAGGGGCGCCTGAACCAGCAGGCACTACAAGCGACCGCTTGAGGTGCTGGGCATGTCACCAGGCGCAGCTGCGGCCACCCGCAGGCTGCCACTGCTATGTAAACACATTTACTTGCAGAGAAGAGAAGAGGAAAGAGTCTCGAGCGATGAGGGAGATCCCCGCCCCGCCTCCATACACTCCCCCCTCCTCCCCCGGCCTATAGAGGGAGAAACAGAGCTCTGCTCCATGCCTTCACCCCTAAAGCCGTCCCCTCTTCACATAAGTGGCCACTGTGTTTAGTGAGCTGCGGCCCCGCCTCTAATTCCACCCACTTGCCAGCAGAGTTAGGGCGACATGCTGGCCACTCACACTGGCTGACCTTGGCCATGTCCCTGTGTACCTCAAAGACTCGAGAGATGCTAGTCACACTGCACTGAAGTGAATGGAGGGACCGGACCTGTGTGTGTGAGGTAACAGGAAGCCTTCACACACATAGCACAGCAGCCATGAGGGACAGAGACAGAGTAGAGACACAGCTGCAGCACGTGCCAGTAAGAGGGAGAGATGAACCACGGTCTGCCGCTAATTACCAGGGAGACTGTGAGTGGATCTGGATGGTGGGACCTCTGCTCCTGTCACTGCAATCATTATCTGCATCCTGGACAATACAAACCCTGGCTGCCCAGTATTAATGATTAATCATTCTGATTATCAGCATATATGTTGTTACTTACAGTATATGCTGATTATTCAGTAGTGCAGAACAGCCAGTTGTCATACTGTCCAGGATAGGATAATGATGTGACATGCAGTAACAGGAGCAGAGGTAGGGCAGCACTCTAAAGCTCTATGTACATAAGCTGACTTGCTGCAGAAAGTTCCTGTGTCTCTGGCTGCCCCCCTTCTGATTGTTGTGTTTTAGTCTCTGCTTCCCATGTACTCCATCCCCTTCCATCCTCTCTTTCTGTTTTTTCCTTTCACCTTGTGCCCCTGCCAAAAAGGACCCCCATGGTAAGACATATTTCTCCCATTCATTCTCCCTCCTGTGACTCCCACTTTCCAGTATCTCTCCCTCCTCTCATCCCTCTCTCTACCTATTTTCTCCCCCAGGGTCACCTGATCGACCAGGCGATGACTATTTTCTGGTGAAATGCTTTAGAATTACGATTATGTTTTGGTTGAAACACTGTGGGGGAGAGGGGGGGGAGCACAGGTTTTCTCGCCTGGAGTGGCAAAATAGCTAGAGGCGCCCCTGGTCAGGATATGGAGAGGAGCCAGTAGGACGCCGGGGGACCTCGCGGCCTACAGTGGGCTGGAGGAGGCCCCAGGTAAGTGAAGTTTTTGATTGTATTGAACTGCTCAGGGTCCCTTTAAAGGTTTCACCTAAACAACTTTTGGTGTGATCTTGGGTAGTTTGGTGACCACAGGAGAAGCTGAAGCAGATTTTCAAGCTAGAATAAAGCAAACAATGCTTTTGTTAAAGCGGACTGAAATGAAACATTTTTTTTTTAAATTAAAAACATTTAGTTGCACCACTCTGACACATACAAAGATAAATAAACACTTCTTCAAGCCTATGAGCATTTCAGTGCATGCTTTTCTCCCTTCTCTTTGCATAACTAGGGTTATACAGGTGGCAGCCATTAGCAATTCCTCCATTGCCGGACACCATCTCCTCCACCAGTTTGCCGGATTTTTTCCCGGCAATTTGAAAGGAAGGGAGGGGTTTCTCCAATAGATGTAAAATATTTTATATTTGTCATCATGCAGCTGAAAAAGGCTGCTATTTATTATTATAATTTAGAAAATATATTTTATTTCTGAAATCTTGTATTTTTAATTTGGGTCCACTTTAAACTCTGCCTAATACTGGAAAATAACTTAATTTCCAAAAACAATAAGACTGGAGTCTTCAACACTGGCATACAGTCTGTCATATTACATATATGAATGTGAAAGGTTACTCAGGATATTAACTCCCAATTACAGACATTCCTCAATTGGTATCTACACAGAACTCTAAATTAAAGTTGACCAGATAGTATATAGAAAATGTAGAAAAAGAACATACCAACAGACCATAGAAAACAAATTCAAAAGTAGACGGGAAACTGAACAGTAAAATTAAAAACAATGGTGCATGAGCCAGCCTGGGGCCCCGGGAACTCTCACTGCCCGGGGCCCCAGAACCAGCATCTAACACCATATGTGAGCGCAGCCAAACCCTTGGAGCTGCCACCCCCAAGGCCTGTCTCCTACTGCTCTAAAACTTACCAAACACACAAATGGAGAAACTCACTCCCAAACAGTTCTCTGCTGCTTTATAAAGCCTGCAGGCTGCTTATAAGCCAATGAGAAATGCACACATATAATACACCTAGCTTGCAGTGATTAATCAAGCAGAAGCTGAGCAAGTCAGCCAGTCAGTTGGAGAGGGCTTCAGTTGCATATAGACAATGGCTATATGACCAGCAGGGGGCACCAGCGTGCAGGATATTCCCTCTCATCTGCCCCCCTCCTAACTAAACTGCATGGGCAGGCTTTATAAAGCAGCAGATAACTGTTTGGGAGTGAGTTTCTCCATTTGTGTGTTTGGTGGGAAACTGAACAGGACACACTTTACACATTCACGATTAAGCCATATTAAAAACAGCTCTAAACTGGAACCCCCAAGGTTCTCAAAAACGAGGCCAGCCAAAAATAACTTGGAAGAGAATTGTAGAGAGAGAGGCTCAGAGTGCCAACAAGACCTGGACAGAAGTGAAGGCCCTGGCCAAAGACTGACAAAACTAGAAGGCTTTCTGAAAATGTCCTAAGCTCCAGTGGGAGCAACAGGAAATAAGTCAATTAAGTCACTGCTAAGTATTAGGTTTGTTAGAGAGTTGTGGCAGATAAAGTATATATCTGTTGAGATACAAATCAAAGCTTGTGTGCCAATATTGTTAGCATAAGATTTGTTGTTAGAATTCGGGACTGTTCTAATTTGGCTTGAGTCATCGCGATAAACCCCCAAAAATGTGTTAACATTTTATTTAAGTCAATGGTGGTTAATGGCAAAGCTCTCAATACATGTTAGCATTACCAGATTTGCTGGGTATGTCAAGGAAAACAGTGGGAACAAAGGAAAAAAGACATTGTAGTTTTTGAGAAAATTAATTTTAAAAATTCAAAGAAAACATGTTTTTTAAAAGTGTAAAGATGACATCTTCTGTGGTATACTTTAATGTATACTTTTGCAAAGCTCTGTATACACATTTTATACATTAAAAAACATTGCCCCCCCCCCCCCAGCCTCTTTAACACCTTGTTGCCCATGCAGACTAGTATTGCCAGAATGGAGAGCCTGGGCCACGTGGGGCTCTAGCTATACAAGAACGCATGGTCTTAGGCAGGGGCGTAACAATAGACCCTGTGTTAAGCTTGGGGGTGTAATCTCCACAGTCAGCATACAACACATAAGCTGACGTGAAGGAGGTACACACACCAGCACAAGGGATCAGGATATCCCCAGTTTAGTGGAGGAGAGGACTGACTCCAATAGGAGATTGTGGTGCACAGAGCCGGTGCAGATCTGAACAGCCACAAACACTTTCGTAATAACGTCTCAGCGCAAGGTAGCGCTGAGCGCATAAACCAGGACTGAGGAGATCAGGACAGGTAGACAGAATGAACGCTTGCTAGCTAGCGATTACTTAGCGACAGCAAGCGTCCAAAACCAGACAGACTGGAATGAGGCAGCCAATGCGTTGCGGCGATGGCGTGCCTCACAAAGACAGGACAGGAGAGACAGGAAATAGCAGGATCGAGATAGATGAACGTAACACAGATAAATATACAATAAGTATGTTTTCCTAGCGTATTACAATTACAGCTATCAATGAAACTATTCGTAACGTCTGACTAACATATGTATATATTGGCAATGAACCGATATATGACATAAGCAGGAACTCTGACTAAGACTGAAGTAATACAGGGAACAGGACTCAGAAGGATTCGCTATCTCTTCGCAGAGATGAACGCAATCCACAAACAGGACCAGGAACAGGATAACTAGCTCAGCACGGGTGTTCACGATACGCGCAAACTACCAAAACGTGCTGGAAAACTGACTAGCTGAACACAGGAAATAAACAGTTCGTGTACGTATATATCAGCGACACTGATATATTAACGTAACACGAATACAAGGAAAATAACAAAATGCGCAAGTATGCGTATATATTGGCGATGAACCAATATATGACACAAGACAAGCAAGTAGCAACTTCTAGAACAAGAGCAGAACTAGGAGGACTCGCTGACCCCTTCGCAGGAGTCAGCGCAGTCCACACGGACCAGGAACGAGGTGGGGCACGAGCAGAGTAACAGATAGAGTCTGAAACTATGATAGCCCATGAGACATTGCAGGAAGCAGTTCTTTATACTGAGGTCATCCAATGGGAGCAGACCTGCAGATTCCCACACAAGTGAATGGTAATTAATCACAGGCTGATAGCAGGAAAAGGCAGACAATGATATGCAGCCTGCAGGAAAGGGACTGCCCCTCCACTGCAGCAGACAATGTTTGTTTACACAAGAGCATGTCAAACTGTCATTAATTTCAGAGTGACTGCAGATGGAATCAGCAACTAGTTCAAGTGCAAACCAAACTATGCAAGAAAATGCATGTAATGTCATCAGAACTGCTTGGGTTACAATACCACTGCAGCCAGCAATAAACGCTGCAGACATGATCATAACATTACCTCCCCCCTTAAAAGCGGATACCAGACGCTTTTTGAAACTGAAATTCCCAACAAAACAATCTGACTGATAATTCATGATGACCGGGACAACCCGGCAAGACCAAATTCCAGAATCAGTCCCCACAAGACTGGACCCATCAGAACCAGAACCTACAGAACCATGCCCGTCAGCACCACAAGCCTCAGTGTGATACCCATCAGAACCACGACTTCCAGAGAAAAGCCCCCAGAAACTCTCTGAGCGATACCCACCGCCTTCTCGGGACTGTCCAAAAACGCCAAAGCCTTTGCAATGCCCACCGGAACTGTCCCCACCAACACAAAACCCACCGTTGAACCAGTCCAAGGTACCAGGACAAGTTTCCTCAGAGATCTCCCAGAACACTTGGAAGCTCCAAAGAGATCCCCACAGGTCAGAACGCCCCTTAGGTTCACATGGAGAACCATCAAGAACCCCTATGGAACCCAGGGCAACTCTAGAGTCAGGGTCACAAGGACAAACATCAAGATCAGGGTTTTTAGGGACCAGAACCATCTCCGGGCATGCAGGCCAACCGGCAACATCAGAACATGTCTCCACTAGGGAAGCGTGTGAGCACGCCAACACAGACACACTTGGGCACTCTGGCATACGAAGCACATCTGGGCACACTGGCACAAGAGAGACTTCTGGGCATGTCAAGGAACTGCAAACCTCAAAGTCAGTCAAGGTAGGACCGAAACCAGGACTGGGCAAAAAAAAATCATCATGACTAGACTTCACAGTTACTGGATTGTCACTAAAAAATGCAGGATTAGACTTAAATGTCTCTGATTCCAGCAAAGTTATTAACAAATCATGTTCAGGGGCATTTACAAGACAGGACAAATCTTCTGATGTATGCACCGAACTAGACAGGGTTCCCATAACTTCTTCTGGACTAGACAGAGACTCATCAAATACACTGGATTGGAGCTCATGAAGGGCTGCAAAACAAGTCAGTAGTGCAGCAATCCCCACTGAACTAGGCAAAACTGAGTAACTCACTGGACAGGAAGGGGACTCAGGAACTTCTGCCACACCGGCCAGAGAACCAGAATTTTCCAGGATACAGGGCTGGGTTTCAGAAACACTCATTAACCCGGACTGAAATTCTGAGATTTCTATTATTTTTTCCAGCGAGTCAGAATTATCCATGTTACAGGGCAAGACTTTTGAAACATTCAGAGGACAGGGCTGGAGTTCTTCGGCTGTTACAACACTGGAGAGGGACTCAACAACATTGGTTAAATCAGACTGTGTACAGGGCAAGGTATCTAACACACTTGCTGACGAGGACAATATTTCAATGGCTTCTGCTTCGCTGGGCAGAAATTCATCAAGTTTTATTAGAGCAGACTGTAATTCCAAAACAGCTGCTAGACAAGTGAATATTACTGCAACACCAACTGAGGTAAGCAGTGCCTCAGACTGTTCTGCTAGAGGGTTTGAAGTATCCAAAGTACTAGGTGAAGCATAAGACTCTGTGACCACAGCTTCACTGGACAGGATCACTGAACAGTCCACACTGCAGGGCAAAACCATGGAAGCACCTGCTGGACAGCATAATGATTCTGTGACCTGAGTTTCATTGGAGAGATCTACTGCACAATTCATGGTACAGGGCAAGTTCACTGGAACATTTTCTGAACACGGTAATAATTCTGCGATTTCGGACTCACATAGCAGACGCTCTGAGTTATTCATGAAACTAGAGTGAGGTGTAGAAACAGGAAGATCAAAACACAATGTTTGCGCATCTAAATCACCATTCAATTGTGAAATTGGAAAATTCAGATGCTGGGGTTCTGAGATTTCTGGACAGGATCGCTGGGACTCAGAAACTGATGTAGTGCATCTATTGGCATCTGCTGGATCAGACAGGAGTTGAACTTTATTAACACAGGTAATTTCTGCAGAAGTGTTTGCAGAGACAGGCAAGATTTTTCTGGTGTCTGTTTCACTGAACAAAGACTCATGAGTACTGGCTAGGCTGGACTCAGAGGTCAGCAGGACCTCTGGGTCCTCTGCTGAGAAATTTGTGCAGGGCAAGATTAAGGAAGTATTAGTAATTTCTGTCTTACTGGGAAGTAACACTGAGTTATCCATGGTACAGGGTGGAATTACAGGAACTTCAATTTCACACAAAAGGAGCTCTGAATCACTCGCTGAATCAGCCAAAGGTGCTGAAGCAGGCGAGTCCTCAGGAACTGAGGAAGTGGAACAATCTCCACTTGACAGTGTGTCTTCCCTGGTATCAACTGATTGAATTGCATAAAAATCGTCCAGAATCATTCTCCACACATCGATCAATGGAGCCACAAAGTCATACCCACACACACCAGTTTTTATTAGGTTATAAGCAGACTTAATGCATGCATTCAATACTAATTCACTTTTTGCACTGTAAAACTGACAAAATGAACTTGCATCTTTCTTCCATTCATAGACCAGAGCTTCCATCTCTCCTTTCTCAAATGGAGGATCCCATGCATATTTAACAGCTGAGCATTCCGGCTGATCATAGTTTGCAAATGTGTTAGTGGCAGAAACATACATTGGGTTATTTAGCAGGTGATTGGCCGATTTCTTATTCCTAAGGATCTCCAATACCTGTAGCAAGTATTGAACTGTAGTGTATGCAAATTTCCCTTGCTGCACGAATAAATTGATCTGTTCAATACTCTGTAATATATCTTCATAATCATATTCAGATAATTCATTTAAACAAGAACCTTTATTTTCCCTGGCTAGCAATGAAAGTTCATTAGTAGTTTCATAGGTCCATTTGACTCCCCTGAATGGTGATTGAATTTCATTATCTGCTAATGGTGGAGTCTCGTTACAGATCTGATGCGCAGTCGCCAAGGGCAACGACTCCGCTGATTGTAACGCTTTTCTTTTGGAGCGTTTACGTTTGGCTTTAGACCCTGCTGCCTTAGCAGAAGAAAAGTTATCAGAACAATTATCTGCTTGCTGATTATTTTTGTAGGCAGTAGAAGGAGCAGCTGATTGACAAGCTGCCAGGAGCTTATCAAAAGGGCTAGGCAAATCGGTTTTGCGCAGCCAGTTATGGATCACAAACGCTAGAAATTCCAGTGGTCTTTCTTTTAAATTGGTATGATCCAAGACATCGTAGGCCCACTGAAACAATCTTCCCTTAAATAAAACATAAACTAGCTGGGGGGCCCACGTTGAAACAGGAGTAGCCTGGAGCTCAGGATTGGCCAGGAACCTGGCACATTCGGAAAAAAACTCATTTTCTGTTTCAGAATTGAGCTTCTCAAATTTCTTAAAGGAACAGGAACCATAACAAACAGTGTCATTTTTGCTGGGAACCCCCCCCCCCACAATGGGGATTGGTAATGGGGCTATCATAATGTTAAGCTTGGGGGTGTAATCTCCACAGTCAGCATACAACACATAAGCTGACGTGAAGGAGGTACACACACCAGCACAAGGGATCAGGATATCCCCAGTTTAGTGGAGGAGAGGACTGACTCCAATAGGAGATTGTGGTGCACAGAGCCGGTGCAGATCTGAACAGCCACAAACACTTTCGTAATAACGTCTCAGCGCAAGGTAGCGCTGAGCGCATAAACCAGGACTGAGGAGATCAGGACAGGTAGACAGAATGAACGCTTGCTAGCTAGCGATTACTTAGCGACAGCAAGCGTCCAAAACCAGACAGACTGGAATGAGGCAGCCAATGCGTTGCGGCGATGGCGTGCCTCACAAAGACAGGACAGGAGAGACAGGAAATAGCAGGATCGAGATAGATGAACGTAACACAGATAAATATACAATAAGTATGTTTTCCTAGCGTATTACAATTACAGCTATCAATGAAACTATTCGTAACGTCTGACTAACATATGTATATATTGGCAATGAACCGATATATGACATAAGCAGGAACTCTGACTAAGACTGAAGTAATACAGGGAACAGGACTCAGAAGGATTCGCTATCTCTTCGCAGAGATGAACGCAATCCACAAACAGGACCAGGAACAGGATAACTAGCTCAGCACGGGTGTTCACGATACGCGCAAACTACCAAAACGTGCTGGAAAACTGACTAGCTGAACACAGGAAATAAACAGTTCGTGTACGTATATATCAGCGACACTGATATATTAACGTAACACGAATACAAGGAAAATAACAAAATGCGCAAGTATGCGTATATATTGGCGATGAACCAATATATGACACAAGACAAGCAAGTAGCAACTTCTAGAACAAGAGCAGAACTAGGAGGACTCGCTGACCCCTTCGCAGGAGTCAGCGCAGTCCACACGGACCAGGAACGAGGTGGGGCACGAGCAGAGTAACAGATAGAGTCTGAAACTATGATAGCCCATGAGACATTGCAGGAAGCAGTTCTTTATACTGAGGTCATCCAATGGGAGCAGACCTGCAGATTCCCACACAAGTGAATGGTAATTAATCACAGGCTGATAGCAGGAAAAGGCAGACAATGATATGCAGCCTGCAGGAAAGGGACTGCCCCTCCACTGCAGCAGACAATGTTTGTTTACACAAGAGCATGTCAAACTGTCATTAATTTCAGAGTGACTGCAGATGGAATCAGCAACTAGTTCAAGTGCAAACCAAACTATGCAAGAAAATGCATGTAATGTCATCAGAACTGCTTGGGTTACAATACCACTGCAGCCAGCAATAAACGCTGCAGACATGATCATAACACCCTGGAAGGGATAACGCTGCAGGGGGGCCTGTCCTGAGAGACTGACAACTTAGCGCATGGAGAAAAAACTTTCTGCTCTCTGCACAATTGTTCTAATGACTGCATCTGCTCAGCCACGGATAAGGAATCATACAAAGTTTTGCAGACAAATATTTGTAGACAGTCCCTATTCAGTGTGCAGCAGGCTCTTGTGTACAGTACCCAGTCCCCAACCTCTCTACCTCTCCCCAAGTGCTCTGTACTGTAGTGATGCTGGAGGAGTCTGCAGAGACAGTTCTGCTCCATCAGAGATGGACAGAGTGAGTGTAATAAGCTGAGTATGGGAGCACACGCATTTGTCAGCTTTCTGTATACATGAAACCACGCACATTTTATCAGAGAAGCTCATGCAATTGAGAATATGCAGTCTGTTTTTATCTGCATGGGGAAAACAAATTCAAGTGTGCTCTAACCAATTGATTAACATTGGTTCTCAGTTTACGAGTGCAGAAAGCAGCGGGGGGGGGGGGGGGGGGGGGACTGGATGGTTGGCAGGATAAGGCCCCATCTAAAGTTTTGCAGGGGGGCCCAGTGATTTCTAGTTACGCCCCTGGTCTCAGGCATGAAGAGATCTGGAAGAGAGGGGTGGCAAAGTCTCCCCCTCCCTCACCCCCAGAGCCCTTGTATAATCCATGGACATCCACCTCCAGTGTCCAGGAGGAGATTTGTAGTAACAACCCCTGCACCTGTGGATGTAGGACCTGGGGGGTCATGGAATTTTCAAAATGCTCTGAGGGTTGCTATATTTAGTATAGCAAATGTAACGACACTGCTGCCAGCACACAAAAAATGCCCACTGAACATGCTTAAGGGACAGGATAGTGAAAGTTCTAAAAAACAAACTTGTAAGTTACTGTAATTATATTTTTGCAAGTTTCCACTTATTGTAATCAGTCTCATGGTCAATGTATTTGCAATAAGTTACAACTTCCCAGAATACGCAAATCTCATTTGGAATTCCATGCAAAATTTCAGGATTGAATCAGATTGCAGCCTTCTGACCAACCATAGTTGCTACTAAATATGTTGTATCACTCACTTCATTTATAAAAAAAATTGTAAAAATGTTGCCTACAGATTCCGGTTGGCGCCGCTCACAAAGCCCGCGTTCCATTATAACACAATAAGTGTGATGAATATCAGAGCAGCTATAGCCTGCCATCTGCTGTTGGTTTCTGACAACGGTCATGAATAATGCCTGGTTTTTGATTATGTTAGATCTTCCTTCTGTTTCAGATCATAGAAGCGCAGAGTCTAGAGGCTGATATTTACTACCTCAGGCGCAAAATTTGTGTAGCCTTTCAAATGTGGCGGTAATCTGCATCATAAAAGGAAGATTTCAGACTTTCATAGCAGCTGTAGTTTTTGCATTACTGCATGCAGACTGTAAAGTTGAAATTGATCAACAGCATGAAATATATTGAAAATCCAGTGTTCTCCCCACGCTCTTTTAGCCGGATGCTCCACCCGGCTAATTTGGTGAGCATCTAGCTGTCATCGGCATGCCTCCTAATCCTCCTCCTATGATGTAAGCCAGGGGTCCCCAAACGTTTTGGGTCGAGGGCCGGGTCAACATACTTCAGACTGCTGGGGGGCCGGAGTGTACATAAAATGATGTAGAAGTCTTTGTGGGCCAGACAGTGAAGCATATCCAGGTGACAACTTGCAGTCCAATTGGACAGCAGTGTCACCTGATGTGGAATCTGATTGAAAACTAGCGAATTACTGCTTTCTGGCTTTATTCTATATGCGGACCATCAATATTTAAAGATGTAGCTGACCGCATCTATAATACATTTTTTGAGTGGGGGGGGGGCGGTAAAAAAGCCTCAGGGGGTTACAGTCGGCCCGCGGACCTTAGTCTGAGGACCACTGATGTAAGCAGAGTTGCGCAGAGAGGCACTACCTCTGAATTCCCCCATTGTGCCCCGCCCCGCTACTTTTTCATGCCACCTGGCTGGAAAAAAATTCTGGGGGGAACACTGAAAATTTATCAAACCCCAGCAGTGCAATGCTACTGGCAGTCAATCTACCGCTGCTCTCCCCGCCCCCACCCCAATCAATGGAGATTTGTTTTTGTGACATTGATCATTTCACTCAATTTACTGTAAAATGTATCTAAATTACAATCAATGTATCACGTTGTGCAATAGATTCCTGTCAGATGCGATCAGATTGATCAAATCTTCCAGGAATCGCCTGTGAAAACTGATGTGTGTATGCAGGGACGGATTTTCCATAAGGCACTGTAGGCGCGTGCCTATAGGCGCCTGATGATGGAGAGGCGGCTCACTTCCCTCCCTAGTGCCTCCCTCTCTCCTTCCCAATGCAGAGTCCCGAGCAGTGTGTAAATGAGAGGTTACTTAACCGGGTCTCTGCAGTTTACTGACCAGTGCTCCCTTCAGTCGGGGGGATCCTCTAGCTACTTACTACTTGGGGACATCTCTACCTTTGATGGGCAAGGGAAGTAAGGGAGAAGGGACAGCTGGGGCAGCCAGCACGCTTGCGGTGCAGTTCAGTGGGGGTTATAGGTTCATGGAGGGAGAAGTCTAGGGTGCCAGGACATCTGTGCCTATAGGCTCCTGTGAGGTTAATCCGGGCCTGTGTGTATGGCTAGCATAAGTTAGATCAGTACAGCAATGGGGAGCACCACACACACAGAAAGCCTAGCCAAAATACCAACAGTAAATATCAGTTGACATAGATTTAAACAAAAAGGTTATCACTCTCGAGAAGGAAAGGAATGACATAACTAAATACATCAAAATTACTTTGTAGGTTCTATTTTTTGTTTAATACGTTAAACTAATAATCATCAAATTCAATTTCTATGTCTGTTGATATTTAATTTTGGTATTATGGCTAGGCTTTTATATGTAAAGATATTCAGTTAATATGATGACTACACGGAATATGTTGGTGGTTTATAAATTAATAATAATAATAATAATGAAAATGGTTTTGTGTCTTGTAATGTTGCTGTTGGCTGCATTGAATAGATTGTGTATAACAGAAAACATTTAGGCTGGGCATTTTTCGTCCGTTCTCCACTCATCAAGTGAACGGCTCCTGTTTTACAAACAGGAGCCGTTCACACTTGCCGTGTTACAACAGATCAGCGGGATCAGCGTTTACTTCCTGTATATGCGCTGCTGCTAGGGCACCGCTCTCCTGTCTCCACTGTGGGCGGGTCTCGGCTGATCTGAAGACTCAGTGCTGCGCCGAATATGCAGTGAGGGCCGGCCAGGGACAATGTGGTCAGGGGCAAACCCGGGGGGGGGGGGGGTGGGATTCCTGAAAGGTCTCTCTCAGCCACGCACAATACAGTGTAATAATATGGTAGGACATCATGCTGGGTACACATAATGCAATTTCCCGTCCAATTGACAGGCCCTGACAATTATTTCCTAAATATCCAATCTGCTCCCGATCGACAACAGGATCGATCCGGGGCAGTTTGACTACAGATAATGAGGACAGCCGACATTGCTAATGAAGGGGAAAGTGAAGCATTCTCCCAGCAGGGCACATACCTGACTGTTAAGTTCTCCAGAGCTACTCCATGCTCTGTGCACACACTGCTGCTCCATGCTCTGCGCACGCACTGCTGCTCCATGCTCTGTACTCACACTGCTGCTCTATGCTCTGCATACACAGTGCTGCTCCATGCTCTGTACACACGCTGCTGCTCCATGCTCTGTACACACGCTGCTGCTCCATGCTCTGTACACACGCTGTTGCTCCATGCTCTGTACACACGCTGTTGCTCCATGCTCTGTACACACGCTGCTGCTCCATGCGCTGTACACATGTTGCTGCTCCATGCTCTGTACACACGTTACTGCTCCATGCTCTGTACACGCTGCTGCTCCATGCTCTGTACACACGCTGCTGCTCCACATTCTGTACACACACTGCTGCTCCACGCTCTGTACACACGCTGCTGCTCCATGCCCTGTACACACGCTGCTGCTCCATGCCCTGTACACACGCTGCTGCTCCATGCCCTGTACACACACTGCTGCTCCACGCTCTGTACACACGCTGCTGCTCCACGCTCTGTACACACGCTGCTGCTCCATGCTCTGTACACACACTGCTGCTCCATGCTCTGTACACACACTGCTGCTCCATGCTCTGTACTCACACTGCTGCTCTATGCTCTTTATACACAGTGCTGCTCCATGCTCTGTACACACGCTGCTGCTCCATGCTCTGTACACATGCTGCTGCTCCATGCTCTGTACACACGTTGTTGCTCCATGCTCTGTACACACGCTGTTGCTCCATGCTCTGTACACACGCTGTTGCTCCATGCTCTGTACACACGCTGCTGCTCCATGCGCTGTACACATGTTGCTGCTCCATGCTCTGTACACACACTGCTGCTCCACGCTCTGTACACACGCTGCTGCTCCACGCCCTGTACACACACACTGCTGCTCCATGCCCTGTACACACACTGCTGCTCCACGCTCTGTACACACGCTGCTGCTCCACGCTCTGTACAAACGCTGCTGCTCCATGCCCTGTACACACGCTGCTGCTCCATGCCTTGTACACACGCTGCTGCTGCTCCTTGTTCTGTACACACGCTGCTGCTCCACGCTCTGTACACACGCTGCTGTTCCACGCTCTGTACACACACATGCTCTGTACACACGCTGCTGCTCCATGCTCTGTACACACGCTGCTGCTACATCCAAAGTCAACTGTAGCAGGTAAAGAAAGGGGGCAGTGCTGTGAACTGCAGGGTGCCTGCAGATATTGTGGTGTCTCAACGTGTGCCTGTCCATAGACACTGCACTGGCCCTGGTCTGAGGGGGTATTCTGGGCAGGGCCGGGCCGAGGCATAGGCTGGAGAGGCTCCAGCCTCGGGGCGCAGTGTAGGAGGGGGCGCACAATTCATTCAGCTGTCATTCCTAATTGTGTTTGGAGCAGAAAGAAATAAGAAAAGGACATACATAGCAGTGACTGCAAGCCAGTTAACTAGATATTAAGGTGTTGGGGAGGTTGTGGGCCCTGTGGCACCTCTTAGTCTAATAGCAATCAGTGTGTGACGGCTAGGGTGGGAGGGATGGAGGGGCACACTTTGGTGTCTCAGCCTTGGGTGCTGGAGGACCTTGTCCCTGCTCTGATTCTGGGCAGCTGTAATCCCCCCCTTCGTTTGCCTATGGTGATGGAGGAGGGTTGCCGCCAACTCTAGGTCCACGTAGATAGTGGGGAATGGAATAATTTGGCTTCCAGCAATTGCTGGTGGCTGAATTATAGTGTTTTATAGGTAACTTCAGCGCCGTCTTGTGACGGTGCTGAAGTTACTCAATGTGCGGCGCTATAGCCGTAACTCCTATTACGGTCTATGGTGGCGCCGGCTGCGCCCAAGTCTCCTTCGCTGGATTGGCAGTGTTTGCCTTTACCTGGCTACCTCTACTGGGGGCACCTATACCTGGCTACCTGTACTGGGGTCACCTATGCTTGGCTACCTATACGGTGGGCACCTATGCCTGGCTACCTGTACTGGGGGCACCTATACCTGGCTACCTGTACTGGGGGCACCTATGCTTGGCTACCTATACGGTGGGCACCTATGCCTGGCAATCTATAATGGGGAAACCTATGCCTAGCTACCTCTACCTGGCTATCTGTACTAGGGGCACCTATACCTGGCTACCTGTACTGGGGGCACCTGTGCTTGGCTAACTATATGGTGGGCACCTATGCCTGGCTACCTATAATGGGGAAACCTATGCCTGGCTACCTCTACTGGGGGCATCTATGCCTGGCTACCTATACTAGGCACACCTATACCTGGCTTTATATACTGGGGGATCTATGCTTGGCTTCCTATACAGGTGGCACCTATACCTGGCTACCTACCTATTATATTGAGGGTGGGTTAGTTTGGTCGCACCAGGCCTATAGGTGCGGTGTAAGTTGTGCGATCATTCCAGATGGGCAGGGGCATCCTCAAAAGTTGGCCTCAGGCAGCAAAAAGTCTAGAACTGGCCCTGTGCATACACCCCATTAATAGTAAATTCAAAGATACTTTTGTTGGGGTTCCTAGTATTTCTGCAATAACAGAGAACAGAGAATCCAGGCTAAGGCACCTTTGATTCTGCTGCCAGCATTGGGCTCACCGATCAAGTTTTGAGAAGAAGACAGAAGAATAGAAGATCTGAAGCTAAGCATTTAAAGAATAAAGAAAGATGTTTAAAGTTGAAAATAAAAAAAACTGTATTATTTTTGTGTTTTATTTCAAGTAAAGTTTTTAATTGTATCCTTATGTTTGGAAGAAATATGGAGTTGTTTACCCATAAACCTGGGATGGAAGGACATCTGGAGCCTCCTTATTACTGAAGGGGGTTTCCTGATTCCACTAAAAATCCCCCCAAGGTCTACAGCCACATGGTTAATCCCACCTCTTCTATGACAAGTTAGGGATGAGCCCCTGCCTTTGACATTGACACCCACCTACGCCTAACCCTAAGTCCCCCCCCCCCCCCCCCATGGTGCTGCCTAACCTTAACCCCCTCCACATGACTTACCTTAACCATCCCCCCTGCTGCATAACTTTAACCACTCCTCCCTGCTGCCTAATCCTTAACTAACCCCTCCAGGTGCCGAACCTTAACCTCTACCCACTAAATTTTACTACGCAGTGCCTAACCAAAGCACCTGATATTTATCGTCCGCCATAATTACAGTTCATTGCCGTTAATCGCGGCTCTTGCTATTGCCACATATGGCGGCGCCATTTTCAGTGGCGTTCGTCCTGTGACATTTAAAAAAAAATGCCCAAGAAATTGCCAAAACCTCAAGTAAACTTTTTACATGTTGTCATTATGGGGTGTTGTGTATAATTCTGAAAAAAAAAAGGAATTTAATCCGTTTTGGAATAAGGCTGTAACACAACAAAATGTGGAAAAAGTGATGTGCTGTGAATACTTTACGGATGCCCTGTATAAAAGTAAGCCAAACTGCTGCACTCTGTACCGAATACTTCAATTTCCTGTTTATCTGTAGCATCAAAATACGCAGCTCGTTACATTTTCTGGAAATACCACAGACTCCCGTCTGATTTTTCCTGTACCAAGAAGAATCAGTTGGCGAGTCAACGGCTGCTTCCTGTGGTTCGTCTTTTCGATAGACAAATATTCACATTAATGGTTAGCTCGTGCTGCAAAGCTGGGAATGGAGCCATGCCTTGTACCTACTGTTGTGGTATGAGAAGCGGCAGAGCCGCTGATGGTCCCCCTGGTACCTGGACAGCTGTGCCCATTTCTTGGCACAGGCACAGCAACCATGGCAGGACGTTCTCTGCTATACATAGCAAAAAGCTTAGCAGCTACGCGATACACAATCGCACAATAACAGATGCTCCGTAATTATACACAACAAGTGCGCTCCTGACCCGCATTTCACAGTTTTCTACGGACGCAGATGACTGTTTATTAATCGCCATCAAAGATACTTCGATGATTTAAGCTGCTAAAATGAGTTGTGTATTGAATTGTCAAGGGAAAGCAATGTATCAGTAGCTGAGACAGGCAAGCGAGCTTGTGTTAGAAGGCATGCTGTACTGGAGAGTTTCATCAGTATATCAAAGATCAAGTGATGTCAAGGACAGGCAGAGGCATCCAAGTCCCCGCTGAAATATAGGGCAATAGCCAGAAGTATGAAGGACACTAGGGTTGTGGGGAGGGGGGAAGCGCTGTACATCATGGACATATCATCATCTACAGAATAAATCCAAAAATAAGATGTACTAGGTGTTTAACCACTTCACGTTCCTGGGTTTTTACCCCTCAAAGGAAACTTGAGATGAATATACAGGAAGCATTTATACGTACGTGGTGCTGTCTCCCTGGGCCGCTCTGATCCCCTGCTGGCTATCCCGGTACATTGCTTCAGTTGTGCATGCGTTATGGGGGCACCCAAATCGGGCTGCCATGGCTGGGAGCATTCTGCTCTACGCAGCTTTACTGTGCAGGTGTAGAATGCTCAGGGCCATAAAACGCAACAGGGGTATGCGTGGGTGACAGAGTACGACTGAAGCAATATACTGGGATGACCAGTGGAGGATCGGAGTGGCCCAGGGAGACTGCGAGGGACTCTATGACCTGAAGGGGGCTGGAGGAAGCCCCAGAAATGTATAAACGCTTCCCGTATATTTGTCTCACGTACACTTTAAGATCACTGACAATTTTGACACTTCAGCTGTGTCACTGCAGACTGCAGATTATAGTGCACAGCGGGCGTTTCAACTACGCCTCTCCCGGGATCCAGACGCCAGCAGTAGAGCTGCTCAAATCTGGAACCGGGAGACATCTGGATAGTTCTATCCGGATATCTCCCAGTTACCTGTGCGGGGTGAGCGGAGGAGTCAATCTTACCTGTCTGGCGTCTTCTTCGGTCCGGCTCTCGGCGCCTCCCACGATGCGGTCCAAGCGGCGGTCACGTGATTACAAACGCTTCCTCCTTCCGGGTTGAAGGAGGAAGTGTTTGTAATCACATAACGTGCGTGGAGCGCATCGTGGGAGGCACCGAGGGACGGACGACGAAAACGTCAGACAGGTAAGATTGACCACCCAGAACAGGTAACAGGGAGATATCCGGATAGAACTATCCGGGTATCTCCCGGTTCCGGATTTGAGCAGCTCTAGCTGGCAGCCATTCTCCTTCCTGTCCTCGGAGGCTCTGGATCCCTCTGGTGAGATCACCATCCCGCAATCTCACTACAGGGTTACAGCGCCATCCGGAGAACTGAGGGAGAACTGCAGCGCTGGATCCCAAACAATCATACCTCCAGGGTGGTTAAACAAAGAATAACAGCCAATGGAAAATGCTATTTTTCTTTCAGGAATGCTTCTCTTTTCTATCACACTGAGCAGGGACAGTAAGGTAACAATCTATGAAGTTGCGGTGAGGCTTGTAGAAACTTATGGAGGCAGGTCATGGACCTTCACAAAATAAAGTACTAATGTGCTAAACATTTTTGAAAGAAAGTTTTCTAAGAAGGATTTTCAGCTCAGTAAGACAAGAAAATGCCCAGTGGAGACGAAGGAAAACTGAATTAATACATATGAGAGGGCATCGGACCAGGTTGGATGAAACAAGAACTGTAAGCAGAATATAAGAGCGGGCGCCAGAAAGAGGCAGAACCCACCGTAGACTGCATAAAAGATGGAAAGAGGAGATCAAAGAAGATTTAAAGAATATGGAAAGCAGTGGATGTTACCAGCATTCCTAAGACCATGACCCATGTAAGGCTGTACTGATCCAAGAGTGAGAGTACAATATTTACTTCATATAAAGTCAACTTCATGCATAAGTCCAACTTCATGCATAAGTCCATCCTATTTGACTCACTTAGGTGGGGAACTGTAAAACTTCACGTTAAAGTGAATCTGTATTGTTAAAATCGCACAAAAGTAAACATACCAGTGCGTTAGGGGACATCTATTACCCTCTGTCACAATTTCGCCGCTCCCCGCCGCATTAAAAGTGGTTAAAAACAGTTTTAAAAAGTTTGTTTATAAACAAACAAAATGGCAACCAAAACAGGAAGTAGGTTGATGTACAGTATGTCCACACATAGAAAATACATCCATACACAAGCAGGCTGTATACACCCTTCCTTTTTAATCTCAAGAGATCATTTGTGTGCTTCTTTCCCCCTGCAGCTATCTTCCACTGAAGTGTCAGGCTGTTTCTTCCTGCAGAGTGCAGACAGCTGTGCCTGTATGTAATTCCTCAGTATGTGAAAGCCCAGCCAGCTCAGAGGACGATTTATCCAGCTTGTAAAAGATAATAGAGCAGAGAGAAGCTGCACTAATCTAAATAACACACAGGCAGTGTGCAGAGAGGGGCCTGGAGGGGGAAGATGCATCACAGAACCACAACACTGAAGAACTTGGCAGCCTTCCAGACACAGGCTGACAAGTCTGACAAGAGAGAGATAAGTTGATTTATTACAGAGATGGTGATAGTAGAACGTGCTGCAGTAAGCCAGAACACATTAGAATAGCTTTTGGAACTTGTAGGATGATAAAAAACAGGATGCAATTTTTGTTACGGAGTCTCTTTAAAGTCCAACAATAGCAAGTATTGGAATGTCCTCTCAAAACTATCGCCAAGTACCCCAAATCTGAGAATTACCCCCAAATCCCTCACATTGAATTTTTCTTAGTAGACAAATATCAGATTCATTCCAAGGCCATTGTTTTAACAAGTAGCTTGAAACTGAACTGTGAGGGCATTACGGGCAAATACGACAAATCAGGCACAGCCATTGACTTTCATTGAAAATATCGGCAAGCTGCACCAAAGGGGAAATAATTTGCTTTTTGTGAGCAAGTTCGGGTTTTTTGTGGGGGGAGGGAGGGGCCTTTTTTCCGATACAGTTTGGGCGCCTCAGCATGATTCAGCGCTTGATAATTATCGTTTTTTGCAAGGAGTGTTGTTTTTTGTGGCACAGTTCGGGTGCCTCAGCAGCGCACGATTCAGCGCTTAATAATTATCGTTTTTGTAAGGGATAGGTGGCAGGAAGGGTGTTTGTGCAGGGCTGGTGGTTAAGGTTAGGTATCAGGAAGGCTGTTTGTGCAGGGGGAGGCAGTTAGGCGTTAGGAAGGTGTTTGTGTGTGTGTGTGTGTGGGGGGGGGGGGGGTATTAGGGATAGGCGTCAGGAAGGATGTTTGTGCATGGAGGTGGACCAGGTTAGGTAAACTGTATGCTGTACTGTGCATGTAGCATCACACTGAAAATGTGTGAGGCAACTCGTCATTGTCAACAGCGCTGAGGTGGAATCTGATTTTTATGGATGCGCACCGCAATGGATGAAGTGTAAAAAGATCTCAAGTCTTCACCATCTGGTACAGTACTTTATATACTCACGTGTAAGCCTAATTTCCAGCACAAAAAATGTGCTGAAAAGTTACCCCCTTGGCTTATATGCGAGTCAGTGGAGCAGAACGGATGGTTGAGCAGGTTTCATAACTGGCAGAGGAGCAGAAGGATCTTGCACAAGTGATCCTGCTCTTGCCAGCTGACTCTCTGCTGTGTCCGTGCCCCCTATCTCTTGCAACATGGTGTGCAGAGTGTGCTGCTCAAGACTACCTGTGTCCCCTGCAGGGACGGATCTAGACCAAGTTGCGCCTGGGGCAAGGTCAGGTTTTGGCGCCTAAACTGCCATTCCCCATCCAGTTTTGGCGCCTAAAGGTCAGGTTTTGGCGCTTAAACTGCCATTCCCCATCCAGTTTTGGCACCTAAAGGTCAGGTTTTGGCGCCTAAAGATCAGGTTTTGATGCCTAAGCTGCCATTCCCCATCCAAATGTTGCCGCCTTTTTAAGAATTCAACAAACTGCGCCTGGGGCAAGATACCCGCCTGCCCCCCCTAGATCCGTCCCTGGTCCCCTGGCTTGTGGAGTGGAGCATGCAAGCCACGTGTTATCAGTGCAATGATCGGGGATTTTTTTTCCTGTGCGGCAATCGGTGCGACGCCATCTATGATGCCATCTAGTGGTGTCTTGAGACACAGTTGTATCATCCTTGGGGCACATCTGGCTATGGGGAGAGGGAATGACTTGTACTAGGGGCACATCTAGCTACTGTGGAGGGGGCTATACTGGGGAGAGAGATTATGCATGAGTCCATCACTTTTTCTTGGTTTCTGAGGGAAAAGTGGGTGCCTCGGCTTATACACGGGTCGGCTTATATGGGAGTATATAAGGTATTTGAGACAAGTAGAGATGGCCTGAACAGTTGGCCGGCGAGCAGTATTCTGCAAACATCGTCTGTTCGCGACGAACAGTGAACATTTGGCGTGTTCGATTCGCCCCCTATACATCATCATTGAGCTAAACTTTGACCCCTTACCTCACAGTCAGTAGACACATGGCAGCCAATCAGCTAGCACTCCTTCCTGGACCCCATCCCCCCACCCCCCTATCAAAACGCAGTTGCGGTGGCCATATTGGATCAATTCTCCACTGGCTGCTGACGGTTAGTGAGAGCAGGGTCAGACTTGCTGCAGATAGATAGGGAAACTATTAGCTAGGCCTGTGTCCTTGTTCCTTACTTGCTGTGAAAGCAGCCCAAACAGCCTGTTGAGGGCTAGCACATGTGTGCGACAATCCACAGCCCACAGACACCGAGAGCTGTGTGCACACTACTGCTGTTGCCTCGTTAAGTTGCAGGCACAGAACCACTCCAATGCCTTATTATTTCACTGTATTCTGATAGTACTATTGAATCTCTCTGTGTGTGAGACACTCCACAGCCCACTGACACCCAGAGCTGTGCATAATGTGATTCTGCCCATTAGGGTTTAAAACCCGACTTTGCGTCAACTCCATCATCATTTTTGGCATGGATCCCCCTCCGGCACGCCCCTATCCAGGTGTTGGAACCCTTGAAACAACTTTTTCATCACTTTTATGGCAAGAAACAGTCTTTGTAAGTTTTAAAATTCCCCTGCCCATTGAAGTCTACGGCTGTTCACCAGATTCGCCTGTTCGCAAACATTTTGTGGAAGTTCGCGTTTGCTGTTCGAAAATTCTATGTTCGCAACATCTCTAGTGACAAGTACACTTGGCTACAAAAAGAGCTACATGGAAGAACAACACATTCTGTCTTTGACCTTTTCATATAAGAAATTACAGATTCACTCTCACCTGAGAATGTCCATCACTTTTTTTCATTCCAGATGGTCTTAGGCAGCCGATAGCTCGCTATGTGGCCATTCCACATGTTATCTGCACACGTTATGATTGTCCCACACTCCTGAGAATGCCTGAGGACATCGAGCACGAAACATCCGTAGAGCTGAGATCTTATCTGTCGTAGATGACCACTTTCAGCAAATAAAGTATTGAAACTTCACGGGTGAGCGCAGGACCATTATTTCTTATCAAAGCAGACTCTGTGTGCCTTGGCATGAGCACCACAAATGGGCAATATAGCAGTGAACCGTGAACAGCCATTTATACTGTATGAATTATTGGGTCTCATGGGTATTTCCATGGGTGACGACGTATCAAAGATGAATGTAGCTCTATAGATTCTGGACTGAAGCTAGAGTACTTGCCTGATTTCAAAGATCCAGTTGTGAGAGCCTGACTGCTTGGTAATCTTAGTAATCTGTGGCATCTTTAAAGTGAACCAGTATTAAAAAATGTGGCTTGTAAATTAAAACCATGTACACATATGAATAATAAGACTTGCCTCTTAAATTTTCTTTTTTGAAAGCTTTAACTGTTTAGCAGCCAATTTATTTATTTGCAAGTGCTCCAGGCCAATTTGTTTTGGCATATTTTTGTATTTCTTATTTTGTTACATATCCTTGCTTCTAATTAGTACTGCTGTAATGTGTATTTATGGCCACTTGTCACTAGGGGGCAGTGTAAGACTATAATGGAGGACTTCTGCTTTCAGTTTCTATTATCTCTGCTAGAGGGAGATCAAAGCATTCCAAGAATTTACAGCACAACGAGTTCTGCCGACTGAGGTCAATAGCAGTGCACTTATCTCAAACGAGATAACTCCATTGAAGCTGCTAATGGGTTAAAGGGCATCAGTTGTGAAAAATAAAAAAAAAGCGTCCTTTAAAAAACTATTAAAGGCAGGTGATGAATTTTGAACCAGTTCCAGTCAATGGGGACTGAGAGGACCAGGAGAATGTAGTGTCCACTCCTCGCCTGCTCATGTGGGTCTGATATTAGAGAGGGTCACACTGTAGTCACTTCCAGTCTGAGTCAGGACTGAGTCAGCCACTTACATACCTGATATTTAACTCTTTCAGGCAGAGAAAGAAAAAAAGGAACACAGCATAGTTTTTTGTGTGCTAGGCACTGTACATACACATGTCTATCTTATCATGTCACATGTCACCTCGGGTATCCTTTAAAACTATGCCCCAAAGCCTTATGTAGCAGTTTTAACACACTCCCCCCCCATCCTATGCGCAGGACACAATAGCACATCCGCGCTGAGAGAGAAATCTCTGTAACTCGGTTAGGAACCATTTTTATTGGCTCCTAACCCCCTGATCACAGTGAGCCAATCACAGTGATCAGTAAGTGCAAAAATACAGCTCCTCTTCCTGGATGAAGTGGGGGCAATGGCCGACTGAGCCCTTCCACACATATGCAGTAGGCCCGAACCGCGGACTAATCGTTAATCTTTCTGGGGCCACGCTCAGTGACGGAGGAGCACGGAGTAGCGAGGGAAGCCCAATTAGGATCCGGAGGCTTCCCTCTCTTAAGGTAAATATCTCATTTTGTGTACCCGAGCCAAAACTTTAAAAGTGTGTGACACCACAGTGATATGCTGTACAGTAACTACAGGGGGGCAGTCTCTGCAACAATATGTAGGGGGAGCCGCGCTCAGCAATGGGGGGCTTGAAACAACCGAGGGAAGCCTCATTAGGATCCTGAGGTGAAGTGGTAAGTGGACCACTCTCTCCTGGTACATCTTGCCTGTGTGCTGTGTCCAGTGTTAGTCTAAGTCAGGGGTCTCAAACTCAATTTACCTGGGGGCCGCAGGAGGCAAAGTCAGGATGAGGCTGGGCCGCATAAGGAATTTCACAATCGCGGCGCATCGCCGCCTCTGCCCGTCCCTCTCACTCTTCCTTCACAGAGAGGGGCAGGGAGAGGCGGCGATTGACGTCAGGAGGGGCAGAGCTGAAGCTGAAAGCTCTGCCCCTTCCAGGAAATGCCAGCGTATTGCCCCCGGGCAATTTGAGGGCTCTGCAGCCCTCGTTTAGCGGTGGGGACAAACAATTGCATATTTCAACATATGTTTTTGGTACTTGATAATGGGATGTTGTTTACAAAGATGAATTTGTTTGAAGATTTGTGAACTCTGTTTTTACATAAGAACTTTTTGATACATTAAAATTTAAGATTATCTTGAAACTTCTTTGTCTCTTCAAAAATATTTTTTTTTACTATATATCCTTGTACTTATATGGTTATATTATTCGTGCTCTGGCACACCATTGAGGATATGGTTTTTGGTCTCCCAATTTTTCCAATTACATTTATTACATGGTGACATTTTTACTGTTGGCAGGTGATGTAGCTGCTGCTTGTTTTTTTGGCACTTGGAAACCGCTTTAAACAGCTATTTCCCACAATGCAGCAAGGTTCACAGACAGGAAACTGCCAGGAGTACCACGGTCCTCAGAGTTTCTAGTGGGAGGGGTTTCACCACAATATCAATCATACAGCGCTTCCTGATGGTCTGTTTGTGAAAAGGAATAGATTTCTCATGTAAAAGGGGATATCAGCTACTGACTGGAATAAAGTTCAATTCTTTGTCGGAGTTTCTCTTTAAGTTATAATTCCCATTAGTTAGCTCTGCCTACAAACTGTTGTAGCTACAAGTGGGTTTTGCCACAGCACAGTAAACACTGCACATTTTACACTTCGTTCTGTGGAGGTTTCTGGAGCTCTAGAAACCTACCTTTTTGTCACGCAGCATTGCTGCTTAATAAAGTTTTTTTTTAAAAGAGATGTTCAGTCGAGTCCTGTCAGAGCTGCGTAGATATGCTCCTGGAATTATAATAAAATGTATTTTTCCTGCAAATTTAATTCAGTTCGATTAAACTCCTGTGAATTATTTAGGGTGTTTAAAATGAATGATTATTGAAGAATAGCAATTAAGTGAGAAAAATATTTTCCACGCTCATAAAAAATTCACAAGAAAAGATTACTGAAGAGGTCTCTAAACATTATACTGTCTTTCTGACAAACATGTGGGAGTTACTTTAGGATGAAACACTAGTGCAAACCTCTGCTTCTGCCCTGTTAATGGAGAAATATTGGATGGGCTTAAAGGACCACTCCAGCTAAAAAAATTAAGCAGTTAAAATCTGACAGAACTGACAGGTTTTGGACTAGGCATCTCCTCATGGGGGGGGGGGGGGTTCAGGGTTTTCCTTGTTTTCACAAGCATTTCCTGAACGGCAGTTTCTAAGTCTACCTGACAAATAGTGTGAAAGTGAGTAGGGGGGCTGATTGCTATTTTGCCGTTGAGGAAATGCTTTTGAAAACAAAAACGCTGAGAATCCCCCACAAGGAGATAGATTTGTCCAAAACCTTTTAACTTAGCTGTAGGGATAACAGTGGTGCCTGGATGAGTGAATTTGTGAATGCATTTGTTTGAACATTTGCATGTGAGAGTGTGAAGGGTTAATAGATTTTTGCTGTTTTCTGGCCACACCCCCTTCAGCACCTCCCTTTCCTTAATAACTTATATAATGTTCTAACTAGATGCAGGGCAGGTCCTGGACCTTCTGCTGCCTGAGGCAAAGATCGTGAAGGCGCCCCCCCCCCCCCCCCCCCCCCCCTGGGCCCCAGGCACCCTCCCCTCCTTAAAGCAAAATTAAAGGCGGCGGGCTCATTATTGTCACGGTCACGGGCGGCAGCACTCAGTGACCGCGACTATCATGGCATTGGCGGGCAGCGGGCGAAGGCAGCGTGACTCCAGTTACTTCCGTTCCCGCCCGGATTCTGCAGGCGGAGCGGAGGCAGGCAGCGCAGCAGAGCAGCCAGGACAGCCTCACAGTCAGAGGCCTAGTACTAGTTGGCGGCAGAGCTCACCTCGGAAGTCCGCATGGTGGGTGGGCGTGGGCCGTCACGCAAGTGGCAGGGCTGGCGCCGCCGCCGCGGCGTCACTGTGCACACAGGAGGCCAGGGTCACTCACCGATTCGGTGTGCTGCCACTGCCAGGCGGATTTACAAGTCCTACTCCATAGAGCCAAATTAATCCATGCCATGCACTGATGAGGATCAAACAATCCGAAACAGTCTGTATGCATGTTGGATTATTATGGCTCTGTACATATTAACAAGCTGACACATCATTGCATTCCAGCGGTTCTGGAGGTGTGTTTAGCTTCTAAGGGTACAATGGTTAATTTGCATATATTCAGCAGTGGTGCCTGGGAGACATCTCGAGCTCACTCCAACCTGAATTATCACAAATTCTTTCTGTTTTAGGAAAGCAAACTTTAGTTTTTCTTAACATCTTAGTAAGGGGGCTTTTAGGACCATTGTAGTCCCTTACACACCCCAATGAGTTCTGGGTCACCATGAGCTTGCTGGTTAGTCTGTGCCTCTCGGATTTACAAGTCCTACTCCATAGAGCCAAATTAATCCATGTCATGCACTGATGAGGATCAAACAATCAGAAACAGTCTGTATGCATGTTGGATTATTATGGCCCTGTACATATTAACAAGCTAACACATCATTGCATTCCAGCGGTGCTGGAGGTGTGTTTAGCTTCTAAGGGTACAATGGTTAATTTGCATATATTCAGCAGTGGTGCCTGGGAGACATCTCGAGCTCACTCCAACCTGAATTATCGCAAATTCTTTCTGTTTTAGGAAAGCAAACTTTTGTTTTTCTTAACATCTTAGTAAGGGGGCTTTTAGGACCATTGTAGTCCCTTACACACCCCAATGAGTTCTGGGTCATCATGAGCTTGCTGGTTAGTCTGTAACTGCCAGGCAGGGGAGACTTCGCTGCAGCACTTGAGGCGGCCACGCAGGCGGGCGGCAGTAGCCGGTAGGTTACAGTGACACTCCAGTCTCTCCTGAGGGCGGCAAGAACCAGGCGCAGGCACTTCCTCTTAATGCCTGGTGCCGCCCCTCCACTTCCTGCCGCCTGAGGAAGCCGCCTCACCCCGCCTCATGGGCGGGCCGGCCCTGACTAGATGCGATGTGCCTGGATATATGTGTTTTTTTCTTGTTACTGACCCCTGTGGCTAGGGTTTTAATTCAGTGCACTCCCTCCTTCCCCTGTATGTGTTTGTCAGCATGCACACAGCTTATGCTGGTGTATGTGCATGGTGCGCATTGATACATTACGTTAGCTCCCTTGTGCAATTGGTAAGATGCACTATCTGTCCCAGGAGAGGACGTCAGGATGTGTGCTCCTAATCCCTAGATAGGTTTGATGCAATGAATGTTTGCATGTCTGCACTATGCATGTTACAGGGCCAGAGTTAGGACACCTATGTATACCTGGGTACTTCTGCGCAGTATAGGTGACTAAGCATAAGAATACATTTTTCTGTGAACTAAGACCCCGGCTTTTAACTTAGCTGTAGAGATAACAGTGGTGCCTGGATGAGTGAATCAGTGAATGCATTTGTTTGAACATTTGCATGTGAGAGTGCGAAGGGTTAATAGATTTTTGTTGTCCAAAACCTGAGGAAGCGGGCAAGCACCCGCGGAACGCGTTGTCAATTTTATGTGCTTGCATAAAATACCTTTTTTTCAATAAACTGGTCCAAATTCCTCAAGAGAGGTAAGATTGCCTCCCTGTTCATAAGATTAACAGCTTATTAGCCTATCTTGTATGCATTGGGTGCCTCCACCCCTGTTTTAAAGAGACACTGAAGCGAGACTAAATCTCGCTTCAGGTCTTATATATAGCAGGGGCACGTGCCCCTGCTAAAACGCCGCTATCCCGCGGCTAAACGGGGGTCCCTTCACCCCCAACCCACCCCCCGCAAAAGATGGTCGGCAAGTTGGTCGTGGGGATTGTCTTCCTGGAGGCAGGGCTAACGGCTGCAGCCCTGCCTCCAGTCGCGTCTATCAGACGCGCATCCCCGCCTCTCCCCCGCCCCTCTCAGTGAAGGAAGACTGAGAGGGGCGGGGGAGAGGCGGAGATACGCGTCTGACAGACGCGCATGGGGCAGGGCTGCGGCGGTTAGCCCTGCCCCAACCAGGAAGCGCTCCCCCGCTGCACGGAGGGGGTTTGGGGGGACAGGGACCCCCGTTAAGCCGCGCTATAGCGGCGTTTTAGCAGGGGCACGCATGCCCCTGCTAGCTATGAGGTCTGAAGTGAGATCTATTCTCGCTTCAGACTCTCTTTAAAGAGGAACTCCAGTGAAAATAATATAATAATAAAAATTGCTTCATTTTTACAATAATTATGTATAAATGATTTAGTCAGTGTTTGCCCATTGTAAAATATTTCCTCTCCCTGATTTACATTCTGACATTTATCACATGGTGACATTTTTACTGTTGGCAGGTGATGTCAGTGTAAGGAGATGTTGCTTGCTTTTTTGACAGTTGGAAACAGCTGTAAACAGCCATTTCCCACAATGCAATGAGGTTCACAGACAGGAAACTGCCAGGACCATGGTCCTGACATCCCACTGTGGGAGGGGTTTCACCACAATATCAGCCATACAGAGCCCCCTGATGGTCCGTTCGAGAAAAGGAAAAGATTTCTCATGGGAAAGGGGTATCAGCTACTGATTGGGATAAAGTTCAATTCTCGGTTACGGTTTCTCTTTAAGTGTCTTGTCTAAAACCTGTCAGTTCTGTCAGATTTTAACGCCTCTATTTATGTCAGGTTAATTGCAATTAATCTTTGTTAACTGTTTCTCCATTCTTATTGGGCCAGATTCACTAAACTTTATAGTGATCTGATAGCAATTTGCATAATGCTTACTAAACTTTCAGCGCATTGTACCCTATGGCCTGTACCGCTGTAAAAGTGGTAAATGCTATCTGGGGATGTATAAAATGGTAATTAATGAAGTTGCCACTTTACACATATGGCAAAGGGCCCCAGAGTACCATTAACCACCTAAGGTTCTTGGACATTCATTTAACGTCCAATTAAGTCCCCCTGTAGGCTTGTAAAAGCTGTCACTGCGTGCTATCTGCGTGTGTGCACGAGCGCAACCCCATCACCGATGCTCACACTTATATATTGTGCACCCGTCCATGAAAAGTAAGAGAAAACAATTATTAAAGAGACAGTGTCACACTAAAAAATAATTTAGCTTTTTTTCCTCTGTAGTGAAGTGTTAACTCCTACCTTGCCAATCAACCCCTTGTGTCACCTATACTTAGCCTTAAAAAGGAACTGTAGGTACAATAACAAAAAATAAAATTGCTTATAGTATACAATATTCATTTATAGATTATTTAGGCAGTGTTTTGCCCATTGTAAAAGCATTCCTCTCTCTAATTTACATTGTGAAATTCATTACTAGTGGTGAAATCTTTACTTCAGCCAGGTGATCTGTACGGAATGTTTGTTACTGAGAGTTCTATACACAGAGGGAGATATTACTTGCTTGGCAGCTGGAAAAAGCTGTTATGTCCCACAATGCAACGAGGTTCACAGACAGCAAAGTGTTAGGACCGTGGTCATGACATCACACAGTGGGAGGGGTTTCACCACAATATCAGCCTTAAAGATCCTCTGGTGATCTATTTGAGAAGAGGTACATTTTTCTTTTGGAAAATGGGGTATCAGCTACGGCTAAACGGTTTAATGAAAATATTGAATTGCCATTTTTCTGTCAGAAATTACGATTTCGATTTAGGGCTCGTTTCCACTATCGCCAATCCGCATGCGTCCAACGCATTCGGATTCGCACATGTAATGCAAGTGGATGGGCCTGTTTCCACTGTAGCGTTGAGGTGCGTTTTTTTCAGCGGTGAAAAAACGCACAAAAGAGTCGCAGAATTCGCCTGCGAGTGGAATGCATGTGAGTCGCATGCAATGTATTTAATAGGGAAATCGCATGCGGTTTCCTCATGCGTTTTTTGCCGCGAATTCGCATGCGAATTCTCATAGGTACCAATGTAAATTCACACAGGCAGTGACATGGTTAAAATCGCATATACCCTCACCTATGCGAATTCACGGCAAAAACGCATGGGGAATCGCATCCGCATGCGATTTCATCAGCAGTGGAATCCAGGCGATTCTGCACCGCAATAGTGGAAACGAGCCCTGACAATTTTCGATACACGACGATGGATAAGCACACCGATGGTGAGTATGAGTGCCTCCAGTATAGGTAGCCAAGCATAGGTGCCCCTAGTATAGTTTAGCCAGCTATAGGTGCCCCAGTATAAGTGGGCCAGCTATAGGTGCCCCAGTACAGGTAAGCCAGCTATAGGTGCCCCAGTATAAGTGGGCCAGCTATAGGTGCCCCAGTACAAGTAAGCCAGCTATAGGTGCCCCAGTACAGGTAAGCCAGCTATAGGTGCCCCAGTATAAGTGGGCCAGCTATATGTGCCCCAGTACAGGTAAGCCAGTTATAGGTGCCGCAGTACTGGTTAGCCAGTATAGGTGCCGCAGTACAGGTTAGCCAGTATAGGTGCCGCAGTACAGGTTAGCCAGTATAGGTGCCGCAGTACAGGTTAGCCAGCCATAGGTGCCGCAGTACAGGTTAGCCAGTATAGGTGCCGCAGTACAGGTTAGCTAGTATAGGTGCCACAGTACAGGTTAGCCAGCCATAGGTGCCGCAGTACAGGTAAGCCAGCTATAGGTGCGCAGTGCAGGTTAGCCAGCTATTGGTGCGCAGTGCAGGTTAGCCAGTATAGGTGCCACAGTACAGGTTAGCCAGTATAGGTGCTGCAGTACAGGTAAGCCAGCTATAGGTGCGCAGTGCAGGTTAGCCAGCTATAGGTGCGCAGTGCAGGTTAGCCAGTATAGGTGCGCAGTGCAGGTTAGCCAGTATAGGTGCCGCAGTACAGGTAAGCCAGCTATAGGTGCGCAGTGCAGGTTAGCCAGTATAGGTGCGCAGTGCAGGTTAGCCAGTATAGGTGCGCAGTGCAGGTTAGCCAGTATAGGTGCGCAGTACAGGTTAGCCAGTATAGGTGCGCAGTACAGGTTAGCCAGCCATAGGTGCCGCAGTACAGGTTAGCCAGTATAGGTGCGCAGTACAGGTTAGCCAACCATAGGTGCCGCAGTACAGGTTAGTCAGTATAGGTGCGCAGTGCAGGTTAGCCAGTATAGGTGCGCAGTGCAGGTTAGCCAGTATAGGTGCTGCAGTACAGGTTAGCCAGTATAGGTGCTGCAGTACAGGTTAGCCAGTATAGGTGCGCAGTACAGGTTAGCCAGTATAGGTGCGCAGTGCAGGTTAGCCAGTATAGGTGCGCAGTGCAGGTTAGCAAGTATAGGTGCAGCAGTGCAGGTTAGCCAGTATAGGTGCGCAATGCAGGTTAGCCAGTATAGGTGCAGCAGTGCAGGTTAGCCAGTATAGGTGCGCAGTGCAGGTTAGCCAGTATAGGTGCGCAGTACAGGTTAGCCAATATAGGTGCGCAGTGCAGGTTAGCCAGTATAGGTGCACAGTACAGGTTAGCCAGTATAGGTGCGCAGTGCAGGTTAGCCAGTATAGGTGCACAGTGCAGGTTAGCCAGTATAGGTGCGCAGTGCAGGTTAGCCAGTATAGGTGCACAGTACAGGTTAGCCAGTATAGGTGCACAGTATAGGTTAGCCAGTATAGGTGCACAGTGCAGGTTAGCCAGTATAGGTGCCGCAGTACAGGTTAGCCAGTATAGGTGCCGCAGTGCAGGTTAGCCAGTATAGGAGCGCAGTGCAGGTTAGCTGTAGTTTAAATTGAATAACTGAAATCAATGGACTTTTGCACAATATTCAAAATGTTTGAGTTTCACCTGTAAAATAAGAATAACTTTTATAAATAAGCGATCTGCAGAAATAGCACTTTTCTAGCGATCAACCAATCACCTCCTTTATAAATAAGGCTTTAAAGGAAATCTTAAGTATGCATCAAAAATGTATTTAACTTACCTGGGGCTTTTTGCAGCCCCCTGGAGTGATTCTGTTCCCTCAATGTCCTGAGTCCCTTCGGCCAGCAGAAGTGACCCCCACAAAGCTGGCCGGCCAAACACCTCCTCACCGCGCTCCCGAGGCTGGAAGCGTACTCCGCCAAAATCACTACCGGCAGCAAGAGCAGGATCAGGGTGTGCGCAGCTCGGGGCAGTGCATGTGCAGTAGCCGCCGGCAACACGCCAGCTTTGCAAGGGTCGCCGCTGCTGGCCGGAGAGATTCAGAAGGATGGCATGGGAACAGGATCACTCCAGGGAGCTGTAAGAAGCCCCAGGTAAGTTAAACTCATTTTCTTACATTAAAGTCTGCCTTTAAGTGAAAAGCATTGTTCCATGTATTCTGTAAAGCACTGTAATAAAATGTAAGCCCTATGTAAATGCAAAATAAAAATAATAATAATTACACCCCATACCTCAGTTCATCCTCAATATGGAAACCTCTCTTCCTTGCCAAATCCATCAGAAAATTCCTCCTGCTGCTCCCCATCTTCCTCTCCACCAGAAAGAGAACGATCCCTTTAAATTTGACTTGATGGTGGCAGAAGGAAGAGGGGCTGTGCAGAATCCTGGCTCTCTTCTTCACAGGAAGTGGCCCTGACCCTCTAACAAGCTGCATGACAGGACTGATTGGCCGTGTGATCGCGAATGAGCCACTCGTTCCACTGCCAGCTGCCTTTTTGATATCATAAACTTATTATGTCAGTTTTCCTGCCTGGCTAGTGGTTTTTCTGCACTACTTCTCGTACATCTGCTAAAGATAATTCACTTTGAAGAGAAAGTCAATTATTTTATACCACCGTATCACTAAACACCAAGCAGATGTTTTTTTTTACATTCTCCGCCTGCACCATCCTCTGCGTCCTATTTACCTGCAGCAGCAGCTTCTCACTTATACAGCATGGCTTCTTCTTAAAGTAGAACTAAACTCTAAACATCCTTTCTGCTTTAAAAGATTAGCCACAGCATGATAACCTGTATGGGAAAAATCTTCATTACAATTTATGGATATACTAAAAAAAAAAAAAAAAAAAAAAAAAGTTTTACTTGATTTCACATTTGGCGAAGAAACTGAAAGGGTTAATCCTCAGTGTTTACTAAATAGAGAGCTGCCTCAGCGGAGCTCTCCTGCAGTCTATTCACAGTTGCTGATGAAGAACTAATTAGACACCCTGATCTGTCTAAACAAACAGAGAACCCAGATAAGTGAATTTCTTCAGCAGCTACAGTGGGATGCAAAAGTTTTGGCAACCTTGTTAATCGTCATGATTTTCCTGCATAAATCGTTGGTTGTTATGATAAAAAATGTCAGTTAAATATATCATATAGAAGACACACACAGTGATATTTGAGAAGTGAAATGAAGTATATTGCATTTACAGAAAGTGCGCAATCATTATTTAAATAAAATTAGGCAGGTGCATAAATTTGCATTTTATTGATTCCAAAACCTTTAGAACTTATTATTGGAACTCAAATTGGCTTGGTAAGCTCAGTAACCCCTGACCTTCATACACAAGCGAATCCAATTATAAGAAAGAGTATTTAAGGGGGTCAATTGTAAGTTTCCCTCCTCTTTTACATTTCTCTGAAGAGTAGCAACACGGGGGTCTTAAAACAACTCTCAAACGGCCTGAAGACAAAGATTGTTCACCATCATGGTTTAGGGGAAGTATACAGAAAGTTTTCTCAGAGATTTCAGCTGTCTGTTTCTACAGTTAGGAACATATTAAGAAATGGAACACCACAGGCTCAGTGAAAGTTAAGGCTCAAAGTGGCAGACCAAGAAAAAGCTCGGCTAAACAGAAGTGACAATTGGTGAGAACAGTCAGTCAACCCACAGACCAACACCAAAGACCTACAACATCATCTTGCTGCAGATGACGTCACTGTGCATCATTTAACCTAGAGAGGTTTTGTAAAGAGGAATGGTCCAAAATACCTTCAACCAGAATCCAGGATCTCATTGGATCCTACAGGAAGTGTTTAGAGGCTGTAATTTCTGCAAAAGGAGGCTCTACTAAATATTGATTTCAAATTTATGCACTTGCCTAATTTTGTTTAAA